>NC_092336.1:631560000-631860000 GCF_046630445.1 Rutidosis leptorrhynchoides
AAGCGTTTCAATTGTTGAAGAAAAATTTAACTACGGAAACTATATTGTCATTACCTGAAGGGAATGATGATTTTGTGATATATTGTGACGCCTCAAAGCAAGGTCTTGGTTGTGTATTAATGCAACGAACGAAAGTAATTGCTTATGCATCTAGACAATTGAAGATTCACGAGCAGAATTATACGACGCATGATTTGGAATTAGGCGCGGTTGTTTTTGCATTAAAGACTTGGAGGCACTACTTATATGGGGTTAAAATTAATATATATACCGACCACAAAAGTCTTCAACACATATTTAATCAGAAACAACTGAACATGAGGCAGCGCAGATGGATTGAATTGTTGAATGATTACGATTTTGAGATTCGTTACCACCCGGGGAAGGCAAATGTGGTAGCCGACGCCTTAAGCAGAAAGGACAGAGAACCTATTCGAGTAAAAGCTATGAATATAATGATTCACACTGACCTTACTACTCAAATAAAGGAGGCGCAACAAGGAGTTTTAAAAGAGGGAAACTTAAGGGATGAAATACCCAAAGGATAAGAGAAGCATCTTAATATTCGGGAAGACGGAACCCGGTATAGGGATGAAAGAATTTGGGTACCAAAATTTGGAGATATGAGAGAAATGGTACTTAGAGAAGCTCATAAAACTAGATACTCAATACATCCTGGAACGGAAAAGATGTACAAGAATCTTAAGAAATATTTTTGGTGGCCAGGTATGAAAGCCGATGTTGCTAAATATGTAGGAGAATGTTTGACGTGTTCTAAGGTCAAAGCTAAGCATCAGAAACCATCAGGTCTACTTCAAAAACCCGAAATCCCGGAATGGGAATGGGAAAATATTACCATGGATTTCATCATTAAATTTCCAAGGACTGCAAGTGGTTTTGATACTATTTGGGTAATAGTTGATCGTCTCACCAAATCAGCACACTTCCTGCCAATAAGAGAAGATGACAAGATGTAGAAGTTAGCACGACTGTATTTGAAGGAAGTAGTCTCCAGACATGGAATACCAATCTCTATTATCTCTGATAGGGATGGCAGATTTATTTCAAGATTCTGGCAGACATTGCAGCAAGCATTAGGAACTCGTCTAGACATGAGTACTGCCTATCATCCACAAACTGATGGTCAGAGCGAAAGGACGATATAAATGCTTGAAGACATGCTACAAGCATGTGTTATTGATTTCGGAAACAGTTGGGATCGACATCTACCATTAGCAGAATTTTCCTACAACAACAGCTACCATTCAAGCATTGAGATGGCACCGTTTGAAGCACTTTATAGTAGAAAGTGCAAGTCTCCGATTTGTTGGAGTGAAGTGGGGGAAAGACAGATTACGGGTCCGGAGATAATACAAGAAACTACCGAGAAGATCATCCAAATTCAACAATGGTTGAAAACCGCCCAAAGTAGACAAAAGAGCTACGCTGATATTGAAAGAAAATATATAGAATTTGAAATTGGAGAGATGGTCATGCTTAAAGTTGCACCTTGGAAAGGCGTTGTTCGATTTGGTAAACGATGGAAATTAAACCCAAGATATATTGGACCATTCAAGGTTATTGATCGCGTCGGACCAGTAGCTTACCGACTTAAATTGCCACAACAACTCGCGGCTGTACATAACACTTTTCACGTGTCAAATTTGAAGAAATGTTTTGCTAAATAAGATCTAACTATTCCGTTAGACGAAATCCAAATCAACGAAAAACTTCAATTCATCGAAGAACCCGTCGAAATAATGGATCGTGAGGTTAAAAGACTTAAGCAAAACAAGATACCAATTGTTAAGGTTCGATGGAATGCTCGTAGAGGACCTGAGTTCACCTGAGAATGAGAAGATCAGATGAAGAAGAAGTACCCGCACTTATTTCCAAAAGATATGTCAACACCTCCAACTGCTTAAAATTTCGGGACTAAATTTATTTAACGGGTAGGTACTGTAGTGACCCGAACTTTTTCATGTTTATATATATTAAATAAAATTTTTATTTATATGATTAAGTGTTTTCAACATGTTAAGCAATCAAACTTGTTAAGACTTGATTAAGTGAAATAGATTTCATATATACAATTGACCACCCAAGTTGACCGGTGATTCACGAACGTTAAAACTTGTAAAAACTATATGATGTTATATATATATATATATATATATATATATATATATATATATATATATATATAGTTAACATGGTATTATGATAAGTAAACATATCATTAAGTATATTAACAATGAACTACATATGTAAAAACAAGACTACTAACTTAAGGATTTCGAAACGAGGCATATATGTAACGATTATCGTTGTAACGACATTTAATTGTATATATATATATCATATTAAGATATATTAATACATCATAATATCATGATAATGTAATAATTTAACATCTCATTTTATATAATAAACAATGAGTTAACAACACTTAACAGGATCGTTAACCTAAAGGCTTCAAAACAACATTTACATGTAATGACTAACGATGATTTAACGACTGAGTTAAAATGTATATACATGTAGTGTATTAATATGTATTCATACACTTTTTAAAAACTTCAAGACACTTATCAAAATACTTCTACTTAACAAAAATGCTTACAATTACATCCTCGTTCAGTTTCATCAACAATTCTACTCGTATGCACCCGTATTCGTACTCGTACAATACACAGCTTTTAGATGTATGTACTATTGATATATACACTCCAATGATCAGCTTTTAGCAGCCCATGTGAGTCACCTAACACATGTGGGAGCCATCATTTGGCAACTAGCATGAAATATCTCATAAAATTACAAAAATATTAGTAATCATTCATGACTTATTTACAAGTAAACAAAATTACACATCCTTTATATCTAATCCATATACCAACGACCAAAAACACCTACAAACACTTTAATTCTTCAATTTTCTTCATCTAATTAATCTCTTTCAAGTTCTATCTTCAAGTTCTAAGTGTTCTTCATAAATTCTATAAGTTCTAGTTTCATAAAATCAAGAATACTTCCAAGTTTGCTAGCTTACTTCCAATCTTGTAAAGTGATCATCCAACCTCAAGAAATCTTTCTTATTTATAGTAAGATATCTTTCTAATACAATGTAATACTCATATTCAAACTTTGATTCTATTTCTATAACTATAACAATCTTATTTCGAGTGGAAATCTTACTTGAACTTGTTTTCGTGTCATGATTCTGCTTCAAAAACTTTCAAGCCATCCAAGGATCCTTTGAAGATAGATCTATTTTTCTCATTTCCAGTAGGTTTATCCACAAAACCTAAGGTAGTAATGATGTTCTTAACATCACTCGATTCATATATATAAAACTACCTTATTCGAAGGTTTAAACTTGAAATCACTAGAACATAGTTTAGTTAATTCTAAACTTGTTCGCAAACAAAAGTTAATCCTTCTGACTTGACTTTTAAAATCAACTAAACACATGTTCTATATCTATATTATATGCTAACTTAATGATTTAAAAGCGGAAAACACGAAAAACACCGTAAAACCGGATATACGCCGTCGTAGTAACACCGCGGGCTGTTTTGGGTTTGATAATTAAAAACTATGATAAACTTCGATTTAAAAGTTGTTCTTCTGGGAAAATGATTTTTCTTATGAACATGAAACTATATCCAAAAATCATGGTTAAACTCAAAGTGGAAGTATGTTTTTCAAAATGGTCATCAAGACGTCGTTCTTTCGACTGAAATGACTACCTCTTACAAAAACGACTTTTAACTTATATTTCTGACTATAAACCTATACGTGTTCTGTTTAGATTCATAAAGCAGAGTTCAATATGAAACCATAGCAATTTGATTCACTCAAAACGGATTTAAAACGAAGAAGTCATGGGTAAAACAAGATTGGATATTTTTTTTGATTGTTGTAGCTACGGGAAATATTGTAACAAATCTATATTAATCATATCCTAGACACGTATGCAAATGTTTTGACATATCATATCGACCCATCTATATATATTATTTGGAACAACCATAGACACTCTATATGCAGTAATATTGGAGTTAGCTATACAGGATTGAGGTTGATTCCAAAAATATATCTACTTTGAGTTGTGATCTAGTCTGAGACGTGTATACACTGGGTCGTGGATTGAGTCAAGATAATATATATCAATTTATTTCTGTACATCTAACTATGGAGAACTAGTTGTAGGTTACTAACGAGGACAGCTGACATAATAAACTTAAAACATTAAAACGTATTAAAAATGTTGTAAATATATTTTGAACATACGTTGATATATATGTACATATTTGTTATAGGTTCGTGAATCGACCAGTGGCCAAGTCTTACTTCCCGATGAAGTAAAAATCTGTGAAAGTGAGTTATAGTCCCACTTTTAAAATCTAATATTTTGGGATGAGAATACATGCAATTTTATAAATGTTTTACGAAATAGACACAAGTAAATGAAACTACATTATATGGGTGAATGATCGAAGCCGAATATGCCCCTTTTTAGCTTGGTAGCCTAAGAATTTGGGAACAGACCCCCAAATTGACGCGAATCCTAAAGATAGATCTATCGGGCCCAACAAGCCCCATTCTGGAATTTGGAATGCTTTAGTACTTCGATTTTATCATGTCCGATTGGTGTTCCAGAATGATGGGGATATTCTATATGTATCTTGTTAATGTCGGTTACCAGGTGTTCAACATATGAATGATTTTTATCTCTATGTATGGGATGTATATTGAAATATGAAATCTTGTGGTCTATTACTATGACTTGATAATATATAGGTTAAACCTATAACTCACCAACATTTTTGTTGACATTTTAAGCATGTTTATTCTCAGGTGATTATTAAGAGCTTCCGCTGTTGCAAACTAAAATAAGGACAAGATTTGGAGTCCATGCTTGTATGATATTATGTAAAAACTGCATTCAAGAAACTTATTTTTGATGTAATATATTCTTATTGTAAACCATTATGTAATGGTCGTGTGTAAACGGTATATTTTAGATTATCATTATTTGATAATCTACTTAATGCTTTTTAAACCTTTATCGATAAAATAAAGGTTATGGTTGTTTTAAAAATGAATGCAGTCTTTGAAAAACGTCTCATATAGAGGTCAAAACCTCGCGACGAAATCAATTAATATGGAATGTTTATAATCAATATGAACGGGACATTTCAATCACCATATAGAAAAGCATTGTTAATATCTATTTGACATAAAGACCAATTCTTTTGATATGTAATAGATATAATCATTCTAACAGTAACCATCTTAACAACTGGTTAAAAAGTTTCATCAAAATCAATTCCTTCTCTCTGATTATATCCTTTTGCAACAAGTCTAGCTTTATATCTATCTATATCACCACTAGACTTATATTTTATTCTATAAACCCATTTATAACCAATAGGTTTTCTTCCTGAAGGAAGATCAGTTAACACCCAAGTACAGTTCCTATTAAGAGCTTCCATCTGTTCATTCATTGCTTCAACCCAATGTGGATCTTGAGATGCCTCTATGAATGACTTTGGTTCATGCCCTTTGCTTAGGTTGGAAATAAAATAGTAGTTTTCTGACCTTAACTTAGAATAATTCAAGTATCTATCTAAACTGTATTTTATTTTACTGTTAATGACAAAAATTTTGTATTTTGAAGGTAAAATGGTTCTTGTACTTGATTTTCTAAGTTGATCATGAACAACATTGTCAGTATTAGTATTTCTCTTAGGGTCAGTATTTGTCACAGTGATTTCTTCATTAGAAGTTGCAGGAACATCTTCACTAGGTAACTCAAATGAGTCAATAACTAGTAAAGGTCCACTACCATCATCTTTTGGACTGTCTCTCCCTTCATCATTGGGATTCTCAGAAAAAATGGTTTTAGGTTCAGTCTCTGTATCAGCATTGAAAACATTTTTGGAAACAGTAAAAACAGTATCACTTTCAAAATAATCAAAAAAGTTTAGATTATTTAAACCTTTTTCCTTAAAATCAGCTTTATAAACATTATCAAGTTTGAAAGGAAAAATATGTTCATAAAATTTTACATCTCTAGAAAAAATGAAAGTTTTATCTTCCAAACAAAACAGTTTGTAACCCTTTTGAACATTAGAATACCCCATAAAAACACATTTTAACGACCTGCCAGAAAATTTACCAGAATTATTTAAAATTGTAGCAAAACAGAGACATCCAAAAGCTTTTAAGTGGGAGAGTTTTGGACATGAACCATACACCAACTCATAAGTACATTTCCCATAAAAGAAGATGGAAGCCTGTTAATAAGATAAGTAGCAGTTAAAATGCACTCAGACCACAAATACAGAGGAATTCTCCCTTGAAACATAAGAGATCTAGCATCATTTAAAAGATGTCTAAGTTTCCTTTCAGCAATGCCATTCTGTTGTGGTGTATATGCACAAGATGTTTGATGAATAATACCTTTATTAGTGATAAAACAATTCATTTTATTATTAATAAACTCAGTTCCATTATCACTTCTTATCACTTTAATCCTTTTATCAAACTGATTTAACATTAGATTATAAAAACTTTCAAAATAATCAGCAACATCAATTTTGAATTTAAGTAAATAAGTCCAAACAACTCTAGAATAGTCAACCACAATAGTTAAAAAATATTTGAAACCTTCATTGCTTTGAACTTTATAAGACCTCATGTATCTAAGTGTATTAATTCACCTACATGTTTTGATTTATGTTCACTAAGAGGGAAACGGTCCCTAGTTTGTTTTGCTTTATAACATACATCACAAGGTTCATTTATTTTTACATTTTCTATACCAAGATTATTACCAAGAATTTGCAAGACTTGATCTGCAGGATGACCAAGTCTGCAGTGCCATATATTATGTTTAGACTTAGCAGAAGTAAAATTAGACACACATTGCTTACCACTATTAATCTCATCAAAATATATATATATATATATATATATATATATATATATATATATATATATATATATATATATATATATATATATATATATATATATATATATATATATATATATATATAATCCATCAGACTCACTACCAGTCCCCATCAATCTTTTTTGAGTTAAATCCTGTATATAACATTTCTTCATGTCAAAACTCACCATACAGTTATTATCTTTAATCAGTTTATTAACAGACAATAAACTGACACAGTATTGTGGAATTACTAAGACATCAAAAATTTCAATATCATTCGACAGTTTTAAGTTCCCAATTTGTAAAATTTTTGCCACAATACCATTAGGATGATTAACACTAAGATTTAAATCAGTTATATCAGCAACATTATTAAGTTTTTGAGAAGTTGAAACCATGTGTTGATTAGCTCCAGAATCAATTATCCAACCTTTATATGTGTTTTGAGATGATTGAAAACAATTTGAAGAATAAAATACACTAAAGTTGTTATTAAAAAACACATTATTATTCATGAAATTACCTGCCATATTAGAATCAACAGATTTTGCATTTTCATTATCATTCACCAAACTTAATAGCTTCATAATTTGCTCATTAGTTAACTGCATAGAAGACTCTACACTAGCACACTTGTCAACACCAGAATTATTACTGTAACATCTTCAGATCGGGCCTAGAAGTAAGATGACTATTGTGCCCTTAGGCATATTTGTGCGATTATTTATGTCTTTATTTTATTTATATGTGTAATATTATTTTATTATTTAGTTAAGACCAGTTTGTGACAAGGGTCACAGAACAGGTTCGTTTATTTAATTTAAACTCCGTTAGGGCAGTCAAATTAAGTACGAAATATATTAGATAACTAGTAAATACCCGTGTGTGATGGGGTATGGGATTTTAGTCCCAATTAAGTGTATAGTGTTGTCCTTTTCTTCTCATTTCTTCTTGAATATTCTAAATACTCCGTACACTCTCATCTCATTCCATCAAACCCTAGATTTCCAATTTGTGTTCTAGAGCTCAAATCATTCATATCATCTTGTTCCTTACGATTTACTGAGTCTTTTGAGGTAAGAATCATAGTTTATCAAGCTTTAATCTTTGTGAAATTGAGATTTTTGTGTCAAGTTTGTTAAAAGTGCAAATTGGGTCAAAATAGTTGATTTTGATGTTGTTAGTGTCAAAATCTTGTGGGTTTGTTTTATTGATGTTTAGTGTAGTCGATTTGGTCAGTTTTGAGGTAAGAAACGAGCTCTATAGCAAGAAATGGCGAATTTTGGGTTAAACCCGTAGCTGTGTTTATCTTCTTCATCAGATGAACACACTCGACCGAGTGTCTCGTTACACTCGACTGACCGTGTAGACGAGCGACCGGTTGAGTGACACACTCGTCCGAGTGTGTCTAAGTTCTGACCAGATGCTTTATTTTACTCAGTTGACCGAGTGAGAGGACACACGACCGTGTGTGTGTGGACACAGTCGACCGACTGTGTGAGTCAGTCGGCCGAGTATCTTTGTGGGCAGAATATTTTACTAAGTGTTGTTTCCTAGCCGTTATGCTGTCCGCATGACTTATGATGATCAGGATGTAAATTCTAAAAATTCAGAAGTGTTAGGTGGACTTTTAGCGGCGCTTTTTGTGACTGATTTACTGTACTGTGCTGTTTTGTGTTAACAGACAGAAACTAACTTGATTTGCCTTATGTTCAGATGATAAGGATAAGGAAACCGCTCAGTGATAGATTATCTGAGCTTGTTGCTGGTATTCGGTGAGTGGGTCTATCTCCGGATAGAGTATTAAGTAGCTGACACGCTACTTGTTCAGACTCTTTATATTATGTTTATGTTCAGTATGATTACCATGCGTAGTTAGATATTGCCATGCTAGTTAGGACGATTGCATGACTGTTTATCTGTGATCTTATGTGCGCACTGTTAGTTGGACACCAACCGAGGCGGCAAGGTTGGGAACCCACCGAGGCGGCAAGGTAGGGTTGATGTGAGGTCAACCGTGATAGCCTGGTCGGGTCATGATGTTACTGATTGTTCAGTATAGCATAGAAGGATGCATGTGTTGCGTCTGGACGGTTATGCAGTGGAATCAGTAAAGCGGACTATCGGTAGACTGTAGCTTGATCAACTAAGTCGTGTGCTCGTACAAGCCGCCGATCCTCATATTGTCAGTTGTTGTTGTATGCTAGTTCAGGACGTTAGCATAGTTGTGACCCCTTGTATGTTCAGTTGCTTATGCTTGGTCTGTTAGATAGTATCCATTCACTTAGCAGTTGTGCTAATTCCCCCACATTTTCACCCCTTGCAAGTTTAGGTACTGCTGGTTAGGATGGGTGTTGCGGACGGGTTGAAGACATGTTTGACTATGCGTTGACTCTGATGTTTTCTAATTTAATTATGTTTTCACGTAACACCGTTGTTATATAAAGTTGGTTTGTAAACAATGTTATGTAAACATTAACTAAGGTTACTTTGGTAATTAAATATTTACTTCCGCTGTGTTTAAAAAAAATCAGGGTGTTACAATTACTATTAAATCTTGGTGAACCTTGATTAAAAGTCTTCTTAATATAACCAGGTGGATATCCAATCAACTCATAACATATATCAACAGTATGCCCTAACATATTGCATTTAGTTCATTTTAATGGTGGATTTCTATATTTTCTTTTGTTATTACCACTGTTATTATAATTGTTGAAACCAGTTTTACTAACAAAAGCAGTGGATTGAATTTTGAGTCTGATTAGAGTGCATTCTGTGTGATTCATCCCTAGAAATTATTGAAAAAGCAACTTTAACAGATGGCACAGGGTCACTAGTAAGAATTTGACTTCTAATAGGTGTATACATATCATCTAATCCCATTAAAAACTGCATAAGTTTTAAAAATTGACAATGTTCTTGAAATGACTTATTAGCAGACATAATATCATCAATTTTGATCATATCATCAAATTGTCTCCACATAGCATTTAGTTTATGATAATAATTAGATAAAGTCTGACCAGATTGACTACATGAGTTAATTTTTTGATATACATTAAAGGTTACAGAAGCATCAATTTTATCATAAGTTTCTTTTAACTCATTCCAAACAGATTCAGCAGTTTTAGAGAATGTTTGACCATTGTATACATCTTCAGATAATGACATTAGAATCTAAGTTAAAACCACAGAATTGCACCTATCCCATTGACCTAATAACACTTCATCATCTTCATACTCATATCTAACACATGTACCATTAATGAAACCTAGTTTATTTTTATTTTGCACAGTAAGTTTCATAGCACATGACCATACATTATAATTTTCTGTTCCTTTTAGTTTTGTGTGATTAATGAAGCACCAGATATGTCACTAGGATGAAGATATAAAAGATCATTAAATTCAAGATTACTAATCTTAGTGATACTAGCAGAACTAACAGAACTATCATCAGACATAGCTACAGTAACAAGAAAAGATCAAATAGTCTATTTTAATGAAAAAGTAAAAACAATAAACACACAATATCAAACAAAATAGACACACAGTAAAAGGAAAAATCATGCAAAGATTCAAATAAACAGATTAAGCAATTAGAATTGCTATCACAAACAAATAGCACACAATAACAGAAACAATCCACAGTTCAGACACCGGTAAGGAAAGAGAAACAAACCCCAATCGACTGGTTACTAACCAGGTAACCTGTAGAGATGATTTACAGTATATATGGTCAAGATCAAACTACGCTTGATCAGGTATTCAAAAATCTCAGGGGATCTAGATCAAGAGTTGGGTGTCGAAAGGGTAAAAAATAAAGCACGAATAAACGCGAGACTCCCATTTGTAGAATCGAACAGAGAAGAATCCAAGAAGTGAATGAAACAACAGTAGCAGCGGAAGAACACAATTAGGGTTTTGAAGTGAAACCCTAATTTTCCAGATCAATGAACCTCAACACCAACAAAATCAACAATCGAACCCAAACACAGAGAATACACTCTTCTTTCAATCGGCTGAAAAAAGAGGAATAAAGACACCGAAACCCTAATTCTCCAATTCAATTGAAAAACCAGCAACGAACACGATTGAATCAACCAGCAACAAACACGATCTAATAAATCAACCTTGCCGCTCTGTTACCATGAAAGAATCTAAAGAAGAATCACAAGATATAATCCTTCAATCACAGAAGGTAAAACCTCTAATCACAAGAGGTTAAACAAACCAAAAACAAAGAAAAAACTAAGATCCGGTACACACAGTAAACAATGATTCACTCTTTAAACAAGATCAATACAGTTTGATCTTGTTATTGCTCACAAAACAATCGAAAACGAAAACCCTAGAACCACGGAGAGAGATCGAGCAATACAGATGAATGAATAAATTAAACAGAAAATAACTTAATATATAAATTATAAATTGCATCCAAGCCTCTCATGTTCTCTTTTCTTCAATTCACTAGCAGCACCAAAGAATCATCTTTTACACTTTAGCCATAACTTTAATTTTGATAAAATGACTCCAAGGTCCCTGCATAACTTAACCCAGAAATTAGAACATGAAAATTGAATCATACTTAGATTGTTATTCAATTTAACAATTAGGAAAAAAAAAAAAAAAAAAAAAACTAACAAGATGATAGAACCAACAAATTACAAAAAATTTGGGAGCCAAGAATTTCAAGACATACTCCATGACATCTAAACTTGAACCAATAAAAAATAAAGACGAATAAACTCAAAAGTACAATTTAGGCTCAATGTGTTAGGATTAAATAATAACTCGTTCAAATGTTTCCATATCGTCCACAAAGTCGTTGCACAAACCACGTACACCTTGTCTCTCATGACTTGATCACCTCTCCACATGCATTGAACAAACTTTTCCAGTCCGTCCAAGAAACAAAATCCACCATATCAAAATTCAACCATGATCGAACCTTGCTCCAAATATCCATCGAATTATTGCAATCAAAGAAAACATGTTCCAAAGAGTCTACACCATATCACATATAGAATATTCGATATCCTCAATTTTAATCCCCCATGCACTCATGTTATATCTAGTTGGAAGTCTATTCAAATTAACCCGTAACATAATAACATTAATTTTCCTCTACATGATTTTATACCATATAGTAGTTGGCCTAATGAATGAAAGAATACAATTGTCTATCAATTCTGTAGTTCAATGAACAACATAAATAGCTTGCACCTCATCTCCTCAAGTATATCTATGGGGACATGCATTCAAAACGACCCATTCGAGCTCAACCAACATGCGATATGATCAAGGGCTGCATAATTTCGAGAAGTCATATTGTGTCGAGACCAGTTCCACATTGATCCAGATTCCGATTTGTGACCGATATGGGAACAATCTGGATCAACTTCAAGGTGATATATATGATTAAACTTATACATTAATGAACCATCTCCAACTCAATTGTCTTTTCAAAATCTAATCAAATGGTCATCTCACTTTGTGTTTAAGTGGGTTTAGAGACACGATGTTGTTGTTATGTAACCAGTTCTCTACATCAACAATCGATGACCAAACGCCATTCAATAAACGGTCACGAGTACTAATGGTCACCTTAATGGCTTTGATATCAAGAGCCCAAAGAGAATTTTCATCGATAACCATCTTCCAACGACAAGCAATTTACATTTACACGAAACTACACATATAATTATAAGTATTTAAAATGTAAAATTTTGTTTATATATATTAGGAAATAAGTATTTGATATGTATAATATAAACTAACTATATGAATGGTATATCATCGTATTAATAAGGTTCACCTTAATATTTATATTTACTAAGAAAGCAAAACTAATATTTATTAAATTTAGAGAAAAGTTTTTAAATAATACTTACTTACAAGGGAGGGAGTAATTATTATTTTTAATGGAGATTAGATATCTATTTTAAAACTTATATATATATATATATATATATATATATATATATATATATATATATATATATATATATATATATATATATACTAGTGAAATCATATGTTTTATGTATTTAGTGAACGTAAATGCTAAAGTCATTTAGTTTAATGACCCGTGAAATCACAGATTCTGACTAAGAAATTTGTCGTTGTTTTTACAAGCATATTGATATACTTAATTTGGTCAGAATAAATGAACTACAATTATTCTCCCACGATCTTCTTTCAATTTTCATCAGAATTACTATTTTCCTTATCATAAAAGCCTAGATTACAAATGTCCCATGAGTATTTATATTTTTAATAAAATTAATTATTAGTAATAACAAATGTCTCTTTATTTATTTTTTTAAATTTAAAATACAATTATTATATAAAGTTTGTACAATATGCTTCAAAATCTATACACGTGTTCATGAGGTGTTTTGTAAAAGATTGTACAATTTGTTTTAAATTTGTACAAATGGTTATGCGGATCTTTTATCATAAGATTCTACTGTACATAATGCTTCAAATATTGTACATATAGTCATGAACGTGTTTTACCATAAGGTTCTACATATTGCTTCAATTATTGTACATATGGACATCGGGGTGTTTGTACATAATCCTTCATATATTATACAATAAACATGTTAATATTTTTATTAAATATAATTAATTTCTAATGACATCATCATGAGGGGCTTAGGAACTTTTTCTTTATTTTTGAATTTTTTTAACCTGGATAATCCTTATTTATGACATCAACATTTTAGAGATTTATATATATATATATATATATATATATATATATATATATATATATATAGTGGTAGGATCAAGAGAGAAGTAACCAATCGGGGGGAAGCGGGGGGGGGGGGGGGGGGGGGGGGAAGCAAAAAAATTTTTTTTTTCGTTTTTTGAAAAAAAACTTTGTTCACGAACATTATAGATGAGATGAAAATATGAACATTTAGTAGAGACACTTTGTGATAAATGTTTTTATTTTGGCGGAAAAACGCTGGAAGAAGTAATATATAACAATTATCGTGTTTTTCGAGCGTATATTGAGGTTTTAGCTATTGGGGTTTAGATATTAGGGTTTATAGGGTTTAGATATTAGGGTTTAGAAATTTAGGGTTTAGGGTTTAGATTTAGGATTTAGACTGAGTTTTTGACACGAACGGTTTAGATTTTAGGGTTTGGTGTTTTGGGTTTATAGAATAAACTCAAAACACCAAACCCTAAACCCTAAACTCTAAACTCTAAATCGGGCTAAATTTTACTTCACAAAACATGAAGAAAAAAAAATGTTCATATTCTTCACGAACAATATTATCTTGAATGTTATTTTTGTCGATCGTTTTCCCGCCTAAATAATGTAAAGACCCGTCCTAATCCATAAGAACGAATACAATAACATATGATTACATCGCGAGGTATTTGACCTCTATATGATACATTTTACAAACATTGCACTCGTTTTAAAAGACAAACTTTCATTACATCGAAAGTTGACAGGCATGCATACCATTTCATAATATCTATCTAATAATGATCTAATCTGTCATTTACTTAATCATAATCTTTACTGAACTCAACGACTTGAATGCAACATCTTTTGAAATATGCCATGAATGATTCCAAGTAATATCTTTAAAATGAGCTAATGCACATCGGAAGATTTCTTTAATACCTGAGAATAAACATGCTTTAAAGTGTCAACCAAAAGGTTGGTGAGTTCATTAGTTTAACATAAATAATCATTTCCATCATCTTAATAGACCACAAGATTTTCATTTTCAGTTCTCATAAATATACGTCCCATGCATAGAGACAAAAAATATCATTCATGTAGATTGAACACCTGGTAACCGACATTAACAAGATGCATATAAGAATATCCCCTATCATTCCGGAAAATCCTTCGGACATGATAAAAACAACATCGAAGTACTAAAGCATCCGGTACTTTGGATAGGGTTTGTTAGGCCCAATAGATCTATCTTTAGGATTCGCGTCAATTAGTAGATCGGTTTACTAATTCTTAGGTTACCAAGCAAAAAGGGGCATATTCGGCTTCGATCATTCAACCATATAATGTAGTTTCGATTACTTGTGTCTATTTCGTAAAACATTTATAAAAATTGCGCGTGTATTCTCAGCCCAAAAATATAAAGGGTAAAAAGGCAAATGAAACTCACTCTACAATATTTTGTAGTAAAAATATTCATACGACGATACTGAACAATGCAGGGTTGGCCTCGGATTCACGAACCTATATCATTTGTATATTTTTCAATACTCATAATCGTAATCGAATAAATATATATATATATATATATATATATATATATATATATATATATATATATATATATATATATATATATATATATATATATATATATATATATATATATATATATATATATATATATATATATATATATATATATATATATATATATATATATATAACTTATTAGTTATAACATTTTTATAGTAATAATATATTTAGGTTTCATATATTTGTTTTATATATGAAGAAAAAAAATACTTTGCTATGTTGTATGTGTTTAATATATTTATGTATATATATTTCGTTTGTTTATCAAAACAGTAGTTCTAATTATACTAAGTTAATATTAGTAAAGATAAAAATAATGATAATAACATTAATAATATACGTATATTAATAATAATAGTTCTACTATATATATAAAATGATAATAATACTAATATTTATGAAAGTACTAATAAATCGTGTCATTTTTATAATAATATTACCAATGTTAATCATAATCATAATATTTATAATAATACTAAAATCGTACGATTAATAATATTAATATTACTTCTAATAATACAAATGATAATATTAATAATATTATTACTTAATAATAGTACTAGTGATAATGATAATATTAGTAGTCATAATTGTAACTTTTAATTGTATTAGTAATAATAAATGATAACTTTTATAAGTAATAATGATAATAATAATAATAACTAATATTAACAATAATTTTAACAATAATAATAATACTTATAATAATAATAATGTTAATACTAATAATTTCTAAATAATACTGCTAATAACAATAACAATAATAATAATACTTGAATTAATAACAATAATTAATAATACATAACAATAACAATAACAATCAATAATAAATAATAATAATAATAATAACAATAATAACAATAATAATAATAATAATAATAATAATAATAATAATAATAATAATAATAATAATAATAATAATAATAATAATAATAATAATAATAATAGTATTAGTAATAACTACCTCAAAGAGGTATTCCTTAAAAATAATTCCCAAGCCCGGATTTGAACCAGCGACGTCCCGCTAACCCGATAACAAACCAAATCATTGCTCTGTTGCTTACCTTTCTATTCTAAATCCGTAAACTAAATTATTTTCCTCATTGTTTGTTTTCTTCTTCTTATTCAAACCCAAATCATCATCCTACTGCTATACTATCATTATTATCTATTGTGATCTTATTATTTTCATGAATCAATTCATCATCTTAATCTATCATTTTATCAACTCAGCATTATCTTAAATAATCACGAAGCCATCATCCATTCATCCATAAATCAAGAATTTGTTTGGTTTATGCTTCTGAATCGGCAGGAGATGTTTAAACATAAATTTCGAGCAGCAGCTCAACGGAAATAACAATGGTTGGGGTTTGGCCAAATAACAATTAAATCAAGCCCAAACATATGGATTGTATGTTCTCGGTCCAAGCTAGAACCGTAAACAGTAACATAAAAAAAATCAATAACGGTTCCTGACTTATCTTTGGTCTTCATCATCATAAATTATAATATCATGCATCAACTTCAAAACCTCTTGGTTTCATCAACTTCATGATCATCGTCACTCACCATTGTCATTATATCATACGTATCATCATCTAATGTATCATCATCGACATGTAATTACCATAATACGTTCATAATCATACAACATCTTCAACATCATTCACTCTCGTCATCATCATGACTTATTATTCGTAACCATCATTAACTCATTACCATGATCGTGTTTCATCATCATTCTTAAGATCATTATCATTACTCAATTACCTAATCATCATCAATATTAAAAGTCTCAGCCCAAAACAAATGTACGGTGGCCCAACAGAAACATATATGATGGCCTAACAGTAATAAAAAAAATGGATTTACTGCTCAATTTGGAAATACCGGCCCAATCATCAAATTAAAAGGAATTTCGGTTTAATGAATGGCTCGTGAATTAAATAGGTGTTGAGTTGTGACGACAATATATAATGGGTGGGGTCATTTATTCATCTTGTAATTAATCATATAAAACATCATCATCATATAATCTTAACCATGTATCATTTCATTATAACAGAAGATGGCATCAGCAACAACCGTAACCAAAGTGACAAATTAGATAATAGAAAGGTAAGAGAGAGAAGAGAGAGAAGTGGTTGTTGGTGTTTGATAGTGGCCATGATGGTCAGCCGTTTAGTAGTAGAAGAAACAGAAGGTATGCAGCAACTTGATTAAAAGGTGACTGTGATCGTGAGGTTGTGATTAAAGTGAAGGTGGTGGTATTCGGTTACTAACAGCAAAACAGTAAACACGATTGGTTTGGGTTTTCGTTCAAGAAGAATAGAAAAAGAGATGAGTGAGAGAAATATGGATAGAGGTAGTGGTGGTTCTTTGACCAGAAAACAACCCATAACAGCAAGGGTGTTCGGTTTATGATGGTTGTGGTCACTAACTACAATTAGAAGGTGGTACTCGTGGTGATGGAATGTGGCAGATGGTGTGTATTTCAAGAAAAAAATGATAACAACAATTATAGCGAATAGTTATGGTGATGTTGGGTGTTTGTGATGTACCAAGCTAGAAAGGAAAACAGAACAATAACAGCTCTAGTGACAAGGATGATGACTTGAACTAGGAAAATGGTGGTCACTAGTTGGGAGGCCGATGGTGGAGTTTGGATGGAAGGTTGTAGGTGGTGGCCGGGTTGTTGACTGCAGGGATGGCGATGTTAATTATCGACGGTGAAGGGTGTTTGTGTGGCTCGACTAACAACAACACACAAGGTTGGAGATGGTTGATCGATCAAGTCACATGATAGGGTGTATATATAATTTTCATATTCATATAATACTAATAAGAATAAGAATTAATAATATTATATAATAATAATTATAAAGTAATCAATCATGTGAATTGAATGATCTAAAGTAAAAGCAATATCCCATAATTAAATCACGGGTATTTATAACTATTTAACTGCCGACACTATATCTCGGATAGTGATATCGTAGTCCATTGCTAAACAGTTAATATTTAAACGTCTTCCGAAAAATCCCAAATTTTTACAGTAATTATCTTTATTTATTTTGGTCGGTATGGTATAAAATTTGGTTATTAATTTAATAAATAAAAATTACGTCAACTGTCCCTCTCATTTATGGGTAAAATATAAAAAATGTAAAAATTAAATAATTAGATCCTAAATATACTTTTAATAAGCCTATAACTTATATAACTCATTTTCGGATCACCTTTTATTTTAAAATTACATAATTTCTTATTTAACTTGCTTAATATCAATCGGAATATCAAAGGAGTATTACAATCATTCAATATTTATTTTTAATATATTTTATTTATATATAGATATGTTTTAAATAATAATATTATATATTATTTTATTTTACATAATTAATTCTAATAATTACCTCATGTAATATTTCAATTTATAATTCTAATTATTATTTATATATATATTCACACATATCTATTTACAATTAATTGTTCGTGAATCGTCAAAACTAGTCGAAGGTCAAATGAATATATTAAACACAGTTCAAAGTTTTTAAGATTTCAACATCACAGACTTTGCTTATCGTGTCAGAAACATATGAAGATTAAGTTTAAATATGGTCGGAGATTTCCGGGTCGTCACAGTACCTACCCGTTAAAGAAATTTTGTCTCGAAATTTGAGTGGGCTCGTCATGTCTAACAATTAAAATGTTTTCATGACGAAAATGAGTTGTTAAATAGAGTTTTATCATCATTGAATAATATGAATAAAACAATTCGATTATTCGAAGAGTATGAGTGAAGCTATCATAAAAGAGTGAAATGAGAGAAATAAAGTTTCTTCATATCTTTTGACGCAGATAGGGTTGATTTCCAGAGTTTAAGGGATTTAGAGGAAATTTTCGAAATCTAAAAGATTTGATTCTTCGACGAATAAGGAAATTAAGGTCTCTATAATTTAAATACGGTGATCTGCCTCGATTACTCTGTTTGATATTTCCATTATAAATTAAACTTTTTTCGATCCATTATTTTCCCCATTCCTATACTTTATTTCTTAATTCATATATCCAAAAGATTGTGAAAATGCTTAATCCAGTTCTAATCCTTGATATTTTCCTAATTATCATTTTTGTCATTCTTCTTTTCAATCTTCCACCAGAAAAATCTTTTTACTTTTACTATTACCTTGGGGTGATACTATTCTTAATTCTACCGTGTCTTTATATTACTATTCATATTGATATCCATGGTTTGTAACCTCCGTGTTGCTATTGGGCTTTATATTTTCTCTTATATTTTGGAGCTCTTTGCCTTTTTATTCTCCTTTCGTCCTCTAGTAAAGCGAGTAATGGTCCGAAATTCGTAAATATGGAGTTTCGAATGAACTTAATGTTCTAAACGAGAAAGAACATAATAGTACGATTTGATTTGTCAAATTACCATAATTACTGAGAATAGAACTATCAAGAATATATTTTCTTGATATGTTCAGAAGTTAATCAGAATGAAAGAGTTATGTAACATGATACATGATGACGTTATAATCTGTGAATCATCATATTCCATATAGAAACTCAGCATGACTTACTGTAATATAATCACGTTGATCAAGTGTCATTATATTATACTAACTCATGCATCAGTTCCCAACATTACTTCAATAACATTCATATTTTAAGCTCGAAAGTTTACAGAATATAGAAACTAACAGTTTCTATATGATGTAACAATGATAGCACGAAGAGATTAATGATTTCAGATGAGAATAGTTATAAAAATATCTTCAGAAATATGGAGGATATTTATAATGAAAGATACGATGATATCTTGGAATTTCTAATATCGAAGGATGGTGAAGAAAATTTGTCCGCAAGAGTTTGGAGTCAGAAGCAAGGTATTCGCTAAAGATTTCATCAGAAATAGAATCATCAGGATTCTTAATGTACAAGTTTAGTCCTTGTGATTTGTTCAGAGACTCCTTCGTAGTTTGCTCAATCAGTTTTTCAGTTTCAAACTTTTTCTGAGCTTTGCCAACATACAATTCTTTATCATCAACTTTTGGCTGTTGAGGTCGTTTACAGTTTTTGTTGCTTCATTCAACTTTTCAAAATTCAGAGTATTAATTCGCAGACTGGGTGCTTTTCAGAATGGAAGATCATAGTTCTAAGAGATAAATGTTATATGGATACATATAACTGTTGATGTGGAAACGTTGCGAGACTCACAATATAGATTTGCTGATTCCCGGTAATTGGTATGACAATTCTTGTTGCAAGATGTGTATGAGTACATGATGAGACTTCAATAGATAAATATAGTGATTTGTCGGAGAGATTTAAGCCAAGGAGCAACGAGGTTGCTGGTACGTCTGCTGGTAATATGATGAAATATAAAAGGTTCCCCGGTAACAATAAAAGAGCACGCATATATATCAAGGTTATAATAAGGTTGTTTAGAACGAAAAGTCGAAGTTGTCTTGTTGGAGCTGTGACAAAACTGGCTATCTCGAACAGGAATTGCTAAGTTATTTTAGGTAATAATAACGCTAAAGGAATTAACACAGCTTTGTGTTAAACGTTTGCTCAGTTTCCGAGTGTTTTCAGGTGCATAACTGTATGCATAAATCTTTCCTTCCGTAGATGAAGTGCGGTTGATTCATCCTCCCGATTGAGGTATTTTCAAGAATCATGAAAGGTTTGAATCGCAGATTGTAATTGTCAAGATACAAATGAGGTTTAAGATGAAATCAAGTGGAAACTTGAAGAAATGTTTAGTTTCATATGTTATAATCAATATTTTAATTCATTTTAATTGTCTAATGTCATTAGTCCACAGTCGATAGTCCACAGTTAACAGTTCAATAATTCATATATAATTTAATACATAATATTCGAATTAATTTATACGTATCGTGACCCGTGTACATGTCTCAGACTCGATCACAACTCAAATTATATATATTATTATAGAATCAACCTCAACTCTGTATAGCTAACTCCAGCATTACTGCATATAGAGTGTCTATGGTTATTCCAAATAATATATATAGATGCGTCGATATGATATGTCAAAACCTTGTATACGTGTCCCGATATTTAAAGTGCGTAAAATAAATAACAGAAATTAAATGACGATAAATAAAGTGCATAAAGTAAATAACAGAAATTAAATACGATAAATAAAATTGCGAGAATTAAAATTGGCATAATAAATTGCGATAATTAAATGTAATAAGTTAGCTAGGAACAGTTAGCTAGGAACAGTTAGCATGGATTCTTAACAAAATTCTTCTCATAGTTAAATTGTTTGTTTCTAACAAATTTTATTTTGTCCAATGTTTTCTTCATTATGCCACTTGTTGGATTCTGATAAGTCAAAATCCAAATATGAAATTGAATGAAAATGGTAATTCTGTGGTGAACAGATTCGTATATCTGTGGATGTAAGTAGGGTAGTAAATGACTGTTGAATCAGATTCGAAGAATGTACAGTATAACATATTAATATGAAAGTTAAATATTTCCTCAGGTATTACCTACCCGTTAAAATATTTTCACCATTAACAGTTTGTACAAAAGAATTTTTAATTACAATCTTTATGAAAACATATATACATATATATTTTCTTCAGATTAAATCATGGATTTAATGAGTTAATATAATATTAATCTCATTTGATTTATCGTCAGAACTAGAATACATATCCAAAACATTTGATATTACATAATCGCCATGAAGAACGAAGATAATTGATGTAGAATGATACGTAGAACGATGATTATACTCAAGGTACAGAATGAGATGTTGAGGCATGGATTGTTGATGATACTGGTGTTGTTATTGATGGTACTGTTGGTGCCGATGATGTTGCTGAAGCTGGTAAATTTTGCACCATATTTTCTAAATTGATTACTCGAGCGCGAAGCTCGTTGACTTCTTCCATTATTCCGGGATGATTGTTGGTCGGAACAAGCAGATGATTAAGGTTTAGAATTTTAGATAGAATATGATCGTGGCGAGATATTAGGGAAATAAGGGTGAAAATGGTGTTTCAGACTGGTTCGCCGGTAAGTGCTTCAGGTTCTTCGCCAAGAGGTGAATTCGGTTGGTGGAAAGGATCGCCTTCTTCTCGTCTCCCTTGATTAAGTCGACTACGAATTCATCAGATGAATTGGGGATGGCTGATTGGTTGATTCATTCTGGTGACGCTGCTTCCTGAGCTTAGGTGAACATCCATGTCGGGATAGCTGTCGGGTTCCGAAGAACTTTAACTAGTGACGAGTTCCATTTCGTACGATTGAGTAAAGGATTTTTTGATAGGAAATGATTTTCGAATATTAGATGATATTCTAACTACATAGAATACTTATATATAGCATAAAGATTTCACAATTTACGGAGAAAATTTTGAAAGCTGTCAGGTAAAGGTAACAGTAACAGATACGCTAAGATATGAATTTTTGTCTATACACTATTCATGCAGTCAATGCAGTAAAACGTGTCTAGACTAAGAATGATAAGCAGGTAATTTTCTAAGGATGATAAGCAGGTAATTTTCGACACGAAATGATAAGCAAAACTTTTGACATGCAGACACGGTCGACGTCCAGACCCACTAATGCATCTAAACAACTATCAGTTAGGCACACTAATGCAAGACCTGATTCGCTAAGACCACCGCTCTGATACCACATGTAAAGACCCGTCCTAATCCATAAGAACGAATACAATAACATATGATTACATCACGAGGTATTTGACCTCTATATGATACATTTTACAAACATTGCACTCATTTTAAAAGACAAACTTTCATTACATCGAAAGTTGACAGGCATGCATACCATTTCATAATATCTATCTAATAATGATCTAATCTGTCATTTACTTAATCATAATCTTTACTGAACTCAACGACTTGAATGCAACGTCTTTTGAAATATGCCATGAATGATTCCAAGTAATATCTTTAAAATGACCTAATGCACAGCGGAAGATTTTTTTAATACCTGAGAATCAGCATGCTTTAAAGTGTTAACCAAAAGGTTGGTGAGTTCATTAGTTTAACATAAATAATCATTTCCATCATCTTAATAGACCACAAGATTTTCATTTTCAGTTCTCATAAATATACATCCCATGCATAGAGACAAAAAATATCATTCATATGGATTGAACACCTGGTAACCGACATTAACAAGATGCATATAAGAATATCCCCTATCATTCCGGGAAATCCTTCGGACATGATAAAAACAACATCGAAGTACTAAAGCATCCGGTACTTTGGATGGGGTTCGTTAGGCCCAATAGATCTATCTTTAGAATTCGCGTCAATTAGTAGATCGGTTTACTAATTCTTAGGTTACCAAGCAAAAAGGGGCATATTCGGCTTCGATCATTCAACCATATAATGTAGTTTCGATTACTTGTGTCTATTTCATAAAACATTTATAAAAATTGCGCATGTATTCTCAGCCCAAAAATATAAAGGGTAAAAAGGCAAATGAAACTCACTCTACAATATTTTGTAGTAAAAATATTCATACGACGATACTGAACAATGCAGGGTTGGCCTCGGATTCACGAACCTATATCATTTGTATATTTATCAATACTCATAATCGTAATCAAATAAATATTTATATATATATATATATATATATATATATATATATATATATATATATATATATATATATATATATATATATATATATATATATAACTTATTAGTTATAACATTTTTATAGTAATAATATATTTAGGTTTCATATATTTGTTTTATATATGAAGAAAAAAAAATACTTTGCTATGTTATATGTGTTTAATATATTTATGTATATTTATTTCGTTTGTTTATCAAAACAGTAGTTCTAATTATACTAAGTTAATATTAGTAAAGATAAAAATAATGATAATAACATTAATAATATACTTATATTAATAATAATAGTTCTGCTATATATATAAAATGATAATAATACTAATATTTATGAAAGTACTAATAAATCGTGTCATTTTTATAATAATATTACCAATGTTAATCATAATCATAATATTTATAATAATACTAAAATCGTACGATTAATAATATTAATATTACTTATAATAATACAAATAATAATATTAATAATATTATTACTTAATAATAATAGTAGTGATAAAGATAATAGTAGTAGTCATAATTGTAACTTTTAATTGTATTAGTAATAATAAATGATAACTTTTATTAGTAATAACTAGTGTTCGAACCCTCGCTTCGCGCCGAGGTTCGGTTTTCAATGTATTATATTGCGTTTAGTTTGTAAAATTATTTCGTGGCTAAAGATGATATCATTGAAGCGCAATTCGATTCGAACTAAAAGGTATAATCCGTGAAAGATTTAAATGTTATTTTAAATTAACAATATATGTACATCTCCGCGTTTCACTATGGAATTGTAGACTTTTAAAAATTTAACGCAAAATCGACGTGTATGAAAAGTACCTCAAATATTTAGCATTTTTTAAAAAGCGTCTGTTTTGCGTATAGTTAGTGACAGTGTGCTCCTAAAATTTTTTCGAGTTTAACGATGGTGTCAGAAAAATTTAACTCGTTGCGAGCGAGAAGATATGGCCCGTTGAATATTTGGGTGGAGTTTATTTAAAAAATTTTATGAAAATGAGTATTTGACACTTTGGGGGGTCGATTTTAATATTTGAACAAACTATGGGGGCTTTTTTGAAAAAAAGGTGGGAAAAGGGAAAAAAGTGAAAGGACGAAAACGCCCCTGGTGACTATTAATCGTTTTTGTCTATTAGGTAGTATAGAAAGTATGTGGTCGATTTATAATGAATGAGAAGTTTAATGGTTAAAGTATAAAATGTTAAAAGTTTGTGGTAAATTTATAAAAGCTATGAAGTTAATTATTATATATTTTGAGGCTAAAATGTAAATAAATAAAAGATTGGGGGTAGTTTGTGAAACTTGTGAGGTTTACTATTCACTTTTGCTATACCTTTTAGATAAGTATGTGGTCGATTTATAATTAATAAGAAGTTTAATGGTTAAAGTATAAAATGTTAAAAGTTTGTGGTAAATTTAGAAAAGCTATAAAGTTAATTATTATATATTTTGAGGATAAAATGTAAATAAGTAAAAGATTGAGGGTGGTGTGTGAAACTTGTGAGGTTTACTATTCACTTTTGCTATACCTTTTAGATATATATAGATATAGCTAGTTGTTTACCCTCGCTTCGCGCCGGGGGTTCGATTTTCAATGTATTTTATTGCGTTTAGTTTAACGATAATGTCGTTGAAGCGCAACTCGAGTCGAACTAAAAGGTATAACCCATCAAAGATTTAAATGTTATTTTAAATTAACAATATATGTGCATCTCTGCGGGTGGAGAAAAATATAAAGGAAACCAAAAAAGAAAAAAAATTGTTACAACGGGTAGAAAAAAATATAAAGGAAACAATCGGTACTATTCATATTTTTTGCCTAGTAGATATTTGCTGCTGCTAATTATAAAGAAACCATCGTTTCATTATAATGGGTGGGGTCATTGATTCATCTTGTAATTAATCATATAAAACATCATCATCATATAATCTTAACCATGTATCGTTTCATTATAACAGAAGATGGCATCAGCAACAACCGTAACCAAAGTGACAAATTAGATAATAGAAAGGTAAGAGAGAGAAGAGAGAGAAGTGATTGTTGGTGTTTGATAGTGGCCATGATGGTCGGCCGTTTAGTAGTAGAAGAAACAGAAGGTATGCAGCAACTTGATTAAAAGGTGACTGTGATCGTGAGGTTGTGATTAAAGTGAAGGTGGTGGTATTCGATTACTAGCAGCAAAATAGTAAACACGATTAGTTTGGGTTTTCGTTCAAGAAGAATAGAAAAAGAGAGGAGTGGGAGAGATATGGATAGAGGTAGTGGTGGTTCTTTGACCAGAAAAAAACCCATAACATCAAGGGTGTTCAGTTTATGATGGTTGTGGTCACTAACTACAATTAGAAGGTGGTACTCGTGGTGATAGAATGTGGCGGATGGTGTGTATTTCAAGCAAAAAACGATAACAACAATTGTAGCGAATAGTTATGGTGATGTTGGGTGTTTGTGATGTACCAAGCTAGAAAGGAAAACAGAACAATAACAGCTCTAGTGACAAGGATGATGACTTGAACTAGGAAAATGGTGGTCACTAGTTGGGAGGCCGATGGTGGAGTTTGGATGGAAGGTTGTAGGTGGTGGCCGGGTTGTTGACTGCAGGGATGGCGATGTTAATGATCGACGGTGAAGGGTGTTTGTGTGGCTTGACTAACAACAACACACAAGATTGGAGATGGTTGATCGAACAAGTCACAGGATAGGGTGTATATATAATTTTCATATTCATATAATACTAATAAGAATAAGAATTAATAATATTATATAATAATAATTATAAAGTAATCAATCATGTGAATTGAATGATCTAAAGTAAAAGCAATATCCCATAATTAAATCACCGGTATTTATAACTATTCAACTGCCGACACTATATCTCGGATAGTGATATCGTAGTCCATTGCTAAACAGTTAACATTTAAACGTCTTCCGAAAAATCACAAATTTTTACAGTAATTATCTTTATTTATTTTGGTCGTTATGGTATAAAATTTGGTTATTAATTTAATAAATAAAAATTACATCAACTGTCCCTCTCATTTATGGGTAAAATATAGAAAATGTAAAAATTAAATAATTAGATCCTAAATATACTTTTAATAAGCCTATAACTTATATAACTTATTTTCGGATCACCTTTTATTTTAAAATTACATAAATTCGTATTTAACTTGCTTAATATCAATCGGAATATCAAAGGAGTATTACAATCATTCAATATTTATTTTTAATATACTTTATTTATATATAGATATGTTTTAAATAATAATATTATATATTATTTTATTTTACATAATTAATTCTAACAATTACCTCATGTAATATTTCAATTTATAATTCTAATTATTATTTATATATATATTCACACATATCTATTTACAATTAATTGTTCGTGAATCGTCGGAACTAGTCGAAGGTCAAATGAATATATTAAATACAGTTCAAAGTTTTTAAGATTTCAACATTACAGACTTTGCTTATCGTGTCAGAAACATATGAAGATTAAGTTTAAATTTGGTCGGAGATTTCCGGGTAATCACAAATAATAACATTCATCACGAAGTGTCTCTTCTAAATGTTCATATTTTCGTGTGATCTTGATGCCGGGAAAAAAAATTCCAAAAAAACGAAAAAAAAAATTGCTTCCCCCCGATTTGTTACTTCCCCATTGATCCTGCCCGTATATATATATATATATATATATATATATATATATATATATAAGTATATTAATATTTATAATTATAATTATATTTATATCTATATTAATATTTTATATTTAAATATTTTATATATGTATATATATTTATATTTACATTGATATTTACATTTAATATTTATATTTATAGTGTATTACTAGGGTGTAAATGAGTCGGGATACTCGCGAGTTACTCGAGCTTGACTCGTTAGAAATTGATTTGAGCGGAGCCTATACGAGCTCGAGCTTGAACTTATTTTGAAGCTCGTTTCGTAAACGAGTTCGAGTTTGAGCTTCATATATCGAGCTCGAACAGGCTCGCGAGCCTAAACGAGCTTTTCATTTAGATACACCAAAATATTATTTTTCTATAACATATTGATATAATAATAGATAATTGTAATTATATAATAATCACTATATATCAATAATAGTTAAAAGAATAATAATAAATCTTGTTATAGTTGGATAAAAATTACAAAACAATAAACATGGAATATAATAAATTAAAATAATATAAAAAAACAAGATTATGTAATGAGTCGAGCTTGAGCTTTAATTATTAGACTAATAAAATTTAAATGAGATGAGCTCGAGCCTAGCCGAGCTCAAGCTCGACTCGGGTAGGCTTGGCTCATTTACACAACTAGTATTATATATTATATCATATTACTAGTTTATAACCTGCGTTTTCGCGGGATTTAAATATGAGTTGTTGTTGTAAGTATGTTGAAGTGATTTTTAATGACGTATTTAATAATCGTAATTTGTATTAAATGTTTAAACTTTAATAATCAAGTATAAGTTGTTATTGTATATATGCATGAAACTTGCGTGCTACAGGTACGTATCTCTTATATTTGACGCGCATTCACCATGAGTTTTTCCTTATTCATCGTGGCCCGTGTACCCATCAACGGGTAAATTTTCGTCCATGTCAGTGACCTGAGGGTACCCACGACTTGCTGTGGGCACCCACGAATCCAAAGAAAACATGCTGTTATAAGAATATACAATTTAACTAATCACGAAAGCTAACAAAACAAAAACCAACTTCAAGGTGTTGGTGTATTGGTGATGACCTGACTTTCCATAAGGGAAGTCAAGGGTTTGATCCTCATGAACTGCAAAAATATGTCTCTTGAAGTTACCCCACCATTTCATGGGCCTCAAAGGTCTTGGACGTATTGCGTTTGAGGAAGGTAGGATTGTAAATGGTTCTTCCCAGAAAATGATTGGGTGTGTGGGTTCTTTTATCACGTTCGAAATTCTGTCAGTGACTCCTAACCGTTGTTATAAAAACATAGTAAAAACTAAGAAATATATGCGAAGGGTTTACAATCAATGACCCATCAACAACGCGTCAATAGGTAAAAAAATTAACCAACCCGTAACCACTGATGATAATGGTATTTAATTATTTTTAAGGGTATTTAACAAATTAATTTTAGTAAATTAATAGTTGAAAATTAATACTAAATTAAATAAATAAATATTTTATTAAATTCTTGTTTTAATATATAGTAGTGATAGAGATAAAGATTATTATTAATATTATTATATTATATAACTATAAAATGTTTATATTACTTTGAATTATGGTAGGGGTGATTCTCACACACTATTTTTTATCTATATACACTTTTGTTTCATAAATTAATAGTTTTACCCCTAAATTAATCACGAAAGTCAAACTTATATTATTATTATTTTAAGTATAACTAAGGATATAATAATAAATTAAGTATATACAAATTAATTATACTATTACTATTACTATATTTATTTACTATATTTTATAGTATATATATTATTACTCTCTTAAAGTATGTTATTCCCTACTTAAATTACGGTAGAGAGAGAAAAAAACCCAAAGGAAATAGGTCCTACGTATATAAAGGTAAACTATAGCATATAGCTCTCTTCTGTATATATATATATGTAGGTAGTTAGGCGCAGATAGAGGAGGCGAAGGTGATTGGATATCTTCTAAAAATGGCGGAAATGTTTGATACAAATGTGAAGACGAGTGCGTTTAGGGTTTCAATGTGTGGCGGTGCTCAAGAACTGGAACAAATGTCTAGAGACGGCAGTCAATACAGTCTCAACACTGCTATTTTACCTTCTCTCGGTGCTCGTAGTAATCGCCGCGTTAAACTTCGCAATTTCATTATATCTCCTTACGATCGCCGTTACAGGTTTACTTTAATTCCTCCGATTTTACATTTATATATCTATATCTATACATATACATGATGTATCGATTTGTGCTATTGTGTGGTTGAAGTTATGATACTAATTAAACTTTGCGAACTTGTTAGGAGATCGTATTATGATGCGATTGCTGTTTTTAGGTTTACTGGAATTGAATCTGCTCGATTCCTGCAACACATTTACATGTAGAGATATAGATGTACATGATATACGATCGATCACTGAACATATTTTTTATATAATTTATGTATAGATAGATATAGATAAATCTGTATGTGTGTGTTATATTGCTATTTTGATTCATTATTGGAGTTGATTTCATTAGCAAACTTGTTTAATTAATAATTAACTGTAAATGTCGCTTTAATAATGATGAACATTTTGGTAATTATTAAATTACTGTATTATTTTTATAATCTACTCATGCTGAGCACCTTTTAATTTTTATAATAATAATTGCTTGAATTTTATTTTATTATATATATATTTCGCAAAACGTATTTCAGAATTCTGTGTACTGAACGGAGAATATGGAGTGATTGGGTAATATGATTCATTGTATTGGTAGTTGACTTTTATTGGAATGCTTTTAGTGATTTACAATGTGGATTATCAATTAAGGACATTGATATTTCCAACATAGAATTTAATAAATTCACTATTATTGTGCATTGGGTACTCGTAGACTCGTAGTTCAAGTACTCAATGTACGATTGTGATAAGTTTACCAAATTCTGTGGGAATATCACCAATCTGCGTCTAGTTTTGACTTTTTTTGAACCAGAGGAGCAAAAGAATGGCCTGATCACTTACACATAAGCAGTAAATATTGTGCAAACATGAAATTTGGCAAATAAAATGCTCATCTTGATTTTCTTGTCGTCTTCATTATCATTTGTTCTGTTGGTTTGACTTCACCTATCTTTGTAAGATTTGACTTAAATCCTTGTTTCTTTGTATTTGTTTTCTATGTATAAGATTATAAATAATTAACTACTGATTCGGACATTAATCAAAATTGCTTGTTGGTTTTATCGCTATCTTAATTTAGATTGTAGTCCATGGCGTTAATATTGGTCATATAAATAATCGACAAAGAATATATGCATGTACCATCTCTAAGGTGTTAAGTTTTACCGTCTCGTTTAAAACTTGTTACATCATATATATTTTTAAACATGCCGAATTCATAGAAAATAAATTCATTTATTTTCAGGGCATGGGAGACATATCTAGTAGTGTTGGTCCTCTATACTGCTTGGGTGTCCCCATTCGAATTTGGATTTTTTAAGAAGCCACAACAGCCTCTCTCGATAATTGATAATGTTGTCAATGGATTCTTTGGTATTGATATTATCCTTACATTCTTCTTAGCTTACTTAGATAGGAGTACATACCTTCTTGTGGATGACCGAAAAAAAATTGCTTGGAGATATACAAGTTCCTGGTTGGTATTCGATGTCATTTCCACAATTCCTGCTGAACTGGTTCGCAAGATCTCTAGTGGTAATTTTCAACCCTATGGCTTATTCAACATGTGTAGACTCTGGCGACTGCGCAGAGTTAGTTCCATGTTTGCCAGGTACGCTACATTCAACTTAGGTTCTTTATTGCTGTCTCTACAACTGTTTCACTTATTCAGCTATTCTCTTATCTAATTTTGCATGCTAATGCTACCATTTGTGCCATATTTCCTACTATATGAATGAGATAAAGCAATCACTAAGGTTATCTAGATTTTGTATTATGTTGATATTATCTTCGTTGTTTAATGTTTCCGTCTTTTTGTTCTTGGAACAGATTGGAGAAAGATAGGAACTTTAACTACTTCTGGGTCCGGTGTGCCAAGCTTATTGCTGTATGTATTATTTATTAGAACAATATTGTAGTCATTTTGTATAGTCAGTCTTCATACACATTGAAAGAATCTCAAACCATTTAATCCTAGATATAGAATATAGATTGTGGTTTATGTGCAGTGAATTTAGTACATATAAAACCATTTTCAATTATTTTTCGTCATATTAACAAGTGACATAATTTGAATTAAAGTTGAAATATTTTTATAGGTCACTCTTTTTGCGGTACACTGTGCTGGGTGCTTCTACTATTACCTTGCTGCTCATTACCCAAATCCGGGTAAGACTTGGATTGGGTACGGTAATGAGAATTTTGAGAAGGAGAGTTTGTGGATCCGCTATGTGACATCCATGTATTGGTCAATTACGACTCTTACAACCGTGGGCTATGGTGATTTGCACGCTCAGAATAGAAGGGAAATGATATTCGTAATATGTTACATGCTTTTCAATCTTGGAATGACGTCATATTTGATAGGAAATATGACCAACTTGGTTGTGCATGGAACCAGCAAAACTAGGCATTTTGTAAGTCCATCCATTTTTGTTAATAAATTACTATTTGTTGCCATTTTAAAGGTATACTTCTAATTAGGTTTGTTTGAACAATAGAGAGATACCATTCAAGCTGCCTCAAGTTTTGCACAGAGAAACCAGTTACCGGTCCGTTTACAAGATCAGATGCTTGCACACTTGTGCTTGAAGTTCAGAACAGATTCAGAGGGGCTTCAACAACAAGAGAGTCTCGATTCACTTCCAAAAGCCATTCGGTCAAGCATTTCTCATTTTCTTTTCTACTCACTTTTGGATAAGGCCTACTTATTTCATGGAGTGTCAAACGACTTACTTTTTCAGTTGGTACGGTTTATTTTCTATTATTGAATTAAGTTTTCCAGACCAATGTTGTGTTGAAACTTATACTGGAACTGCCTTATTTGAAGGTTTCTGAAATGAAAGCCGAATACTTTCCACCAAAGGAAGATGTCATTTTGCAGAATGAAGCACCAACAGATTTCTATATTCTTGTTACAGGAGCAGTTGTGAGTCTTGATCTTCTCTATATTATTTCCACTTGCCTGAATTATGTGATACTTATTTCTAAATGTGATTTGTGGTTATTTATTTGTTCAGGAACTGGTGGTTATAAAAAATGGAACCGAGCAGGCAAGATTTCAGTTTACTGCGATGATGATACTCTATACTGTATACTATATATAAAAATTCTTTTAAGGTTGTAGGGTTTTTGAAGAAAACGATATTAATGACTATAGGTTGTTGGAGAAGCTAAAACCGGTGATCTTTGTGGTGAGATTGGTGTTCTTTGTTACAGACCACAGCTGTTTACAGTCCGCACCAAGCGCTTAAGCCAGTTACTACGTTTGAACCGTACTACATTCTTGAACATCATTCAAGCAAATGTTGGTGATGGGACCATTATCATGAACAATCTGCTTAAGGTTTGTATACCATTCTTCAAACTACGTGTTCGAAATTTGATTTCATTTGATAACACGTTTGTTTCTTAATGGAACAGCATTTAAAAGACATGAATGATCCACTTATGGAGGGAGTTCTGATGGAAACGGAGAACATGTTGGCTCGCGGTAGGATGGACTTGCCACTGAGCTTATGCTTTGCTACACTTAGGGGAGACGATCTTTTGCTACAGAAGTTGTTAAAACGGGGACTTGATCCTAATGAATCTGACAACAATGGAAGAACAGCTCTCGTACGTTTATTAAATATTAATATGGAGTATAATATATTAATACTACATAGAAAGATTTTCTGTTAAATTTGTTTATACGATTGGAATGCATATCCTGATTGATTCTATATCTTTCAGCACATAGCGTCGTCAAAAGGAAACGTAAATTGTGTACTCCTGCTACTAGATTATGGAGCTGATCCGAATAGTAGAGGTAATCCTTTTTAAGGCAGATCCTATTTTCCAGATCTTGAATTGCCAAATTTATAGCAGCATTTTAATTACTGTGATAATATGTTAGTTGAGTATTAGTCTGTATTTTGACTGTTACTGGGTTCATTCGGGTTATATTTGGCATCTCTAACTGGTTGAATGGGTAAATATAAGAAAAATAACTACCAAAATCCCCCTATAAAGCATAACCTATTTTTTTAATCTCCAATGCTTAGCAGATCTGCTTTGACTTGATCAGCCAACCGTCCAGAATAATATAGTATTTCGATTTCCTCAAATTATTGCACGCCTCTTGTCTACTAAGCGAGTGAAGAAGAGTCATCTTTTTTATTTTAAATTTGTTATTTTAATATTTCACTTCAAAATTATTACTTCATGTTGATCAACAGATTTAATTAATATACTCCATACTAACATTTTAGGACACATCAATGGCCTAATTTTCTTTTTAAATTCTTTGAACATGCTTTTCAACTAGAAGTTTTTCTTTTGTTTTGTACTCCGTATTAGTAGTTATCATATTTTTCCCCCTGAAAGGTATATTTAAATGCATAATTTGTCAAATTTACCTCATTTTCCACTAGTAATCTAATTAGAATTAAATATCTTCTGAAGATTAGCATGTGACATGACCAAACAATCTTTTTTCTCCTGTATTTCTCTTAGAGAGCACAAACTCGTATTCTAGAGATATCTGATCTACATATATGTATATATTTTTAATAATTTTGCTAAACAAATCTAAGTATCAATATTAACAAATCGTTATTATATCATCCCAAGTTATGTCTTCTTGATATCAGGACAATAATGGTGTATTTAATAAATAATACAACAATAGTAAGTCAACTAAGTCACTTTCCACATTGCCATCAACCATCTTGACATTAAGCCATACATAAAATAATAACAACTAGTTCAACCTCTCTTGTTGACAATGCAGATTCAGAAGGGAATGTTCCAATGTGGGAGGCCATACTGGGGAACCATGAACCCGTTGTCGCTATCTTGAAAGATAATAACGCTTCAGTATTATCTGGTGATGTTGGACAGTTTTCTTGCATTGCCGCCGAACAAAACAGGTTGGACTTACTTAAACAAATCATTAGCCTTGGAGGAGACGTCACACTTCCTAAAAACAACGGTTCAACGGCTCTGCATGTGGCTGTTTGTGAAGGTAACATTGAGATGGTGAAATTTCTATTAACTCAAGGAGCCAATGTCGACAAACCAGATGATCACGGTTGGACTCCTAGAGACCTGGCTGACCAACAAGGTCACCACGATATAAGGAACCTTTTCCTATCGGTCAAGCCAACTGACGACTACTCCCAGTTGACAAAAACTTCGTCATTCATGCCATTTCAGAGAGCTGAGTCGCGACACGTTCAGTTTATTGGGAGGTTCAAAAGTGATCCCATGATAAGACCCGCTTCCCAATACGGGGACGATGGTCCTTTGAGTCAACCTCCCCAAAGACGGAGGGTTAATAATTTTCATAATTCTCTTTTTGGGATAATGTCAAATAATCACGATGACGAGAGAAACGTTGACTTGGTCTTGCCTAGGCCACAAACAGGGAAAGAGAATCCAAGGAGGGTGATCATTAGCTGTCCTGAAAAAGGAGATGTTCAGGGGAAGCTTGTACTTTTACCACAAAGCTTCCAAGAGTTGCTTAACATTGGCGTTAAGAAGTTTGGTTTCTTGCCATCGAGAGTCTTGAACAAAGAGGGAGCAGAAATCGATGAAATAGAGCTAATTCGAGATGGTGATCACTTGGTTTTTCAGAGTGATGGTGGGCATGCAGATGGTGATGATCAAAGATAACACCACTAGTGTCTGGTCCATGTAATTGTTTTAAAAATCTTAATCTACGACAATTGACGAAAGTGAAGTAAGTAATGCATATATACTGGTGTATAGGACAATCTTTCTATTATGTGAAAGATATAATCTTTTTTCCCTTTTTATTTGAAAAACACAGTACATCCCATTGATCGTTTTTCTAACATATGTTGTTAAGCTCCATTGAGATCGTTCTCTGTTTGTAACAAGCCTAGTCCCAAGCCCGGTACATGACTTGGTTTAAAAAGTCTAAACCAGATAGTTCATAGCAGGTAACTGTACCAGTTAGGCCAGAGATTGTTGAAGGCCATGGTCATATTTCATAGAATATAATCATGTCCATATCCCATCCAATATGTAGCACTGACAAAGTTCACCACATAACATCAACAGGTGTGTTGAAAGACAAACTTGTAAAACAAAAGGTAATGTTATATTACACAAGGAAGGAGTATGCATTCATATTCTGAGTATAATCTACAGAGCTTCATATAAGTATTAGCTTTTCAGGTTCAACCTACAATTTCAAAGCTGTCATCACATCATATATGGGATTGAGGACTACCCAACCAATTGTGTTGAGAAAGGCGTGACTGACGAGTTATCTCTTTACAAAAGCTTTAGCATCTTTAGGCGTTCCAAGTGCTCTGGATCCAGTTTTGGAGGAGTGTAACACCCTTTAAGATCCTCTACTACATACTCCTGCCACAAAGAGTTAACAACCTTTAGAAAACATTCAAAATCATTTAGAGGTCACCTTACAAGATTTTAACCAACAGCATGTGACATTGTTATCCAAGTTAAAGTATGCACAATTAGTTCAAAGTAGTTGTTCTTCTATTGAATGCATTATTATTCAACCTTTCCGGTAGGTCCCACATAAAAAAAAATCAATATGGTCACAGTTACCACCACATCTGATAATCATAAGCGATTTTTCATGGACTAAAAAAACAAAATGTTAAATAGTTTATATCAAAATGAGTAAACATCAAGAGCTAAAAAATGATAGTTTGAAAGTTAGAAAGGTTTTCAAGGGCTAAAAAATGGTCATCTTCTTATGCAAATTAACCCTAAAAAATGCATTCACCCACAACAATTGAGATGTCAGATACTGTAAACCAGATCTCTGTTTTCCTACTTAGTCTTGAGGGGACTGTGTGGGTGGATTACTAAGTAGTTTGAAACTGACATAGTCACATAGATATATTTTTATAAATACTACCTGTGTCAGTTCTCTTTTGGTGAGGATGTGGTAGTGTCTCTGCCAGATCCTCTGAATAGCCATGGTGGCAGCAAGAAAGCCATACGCAATACCAAGAATTGCAAATATGACCACAAAAACTATAACCAGAGCAAAGCATGCCTCCATTGATGCTGGAAAACAGTCCAACACGCCCCAACCATAACAGCAGTTTTGGCAACCAGCCATCCTGGGATCGCTATTGAATGAAGAGCAGTGTAGTATAATCCCAAAAAACCCCAGCAATACAAAAAACACAAGAACCCCTGTTGAACAAATGTACAAGTGCTTAAAGTTACCATCATAAATTCATTAAAGCAATCAAAAAATCATACTTTCAGTTCAACTTTTTTTCTTCTTTTCAAGTTAATAATTACATTCTTTAGAAGAACATAAAGAGGATAACTTACCTATACAATAGTAGAATGGTATTGGGTGTCTTGACAATATACGGTCCCAACTGTCATTAAATGAATCTCTAAAAGATCCGTCTTTGTCAGCAAGATATGCTAGCCCTCCCATCAATCCGATCACCTGTTTAGCAGAGTATTTAAATTACTCACAAGCCAGTAATAGCATCAATATGAAATATGTACATCCTACACTCTTAGGTGAGAATAACACTAGCAGTGAAGTTAAATATATATTAAATTAAATAAAAAACATGGTCACCAATATAGTCGTCCATTCAAATTTCTAAGAATTCATAACTTAAGATTTTACTCGCATCAAAAGAAACAGGAACTGTTCTAAAAAAAATAAACAAGAACTAGGGTTTTTTTTTTTTTAAATATATCATAGCTGTTTAAAAAAAAACTAGGGGGGTCACACTAACTGAGATTCTACTATCTATAATTCCAAGATTCCAGAAGAAATCACATCAACAAAAAGAAAGAAAAAGCAGAGAACTCAGTTTAACATCAAAATGTAGAGACCGAGAATCATATATAAATACATCCATATGTTATTCTACAAACAACAATTAAAATAGAAAACTTAACTGTTTGTACAGCCAAAAACACAAGGCAAACATCTCTGGCAACAAATAGTCTGAATTTTATTTTGCGCCATGAGTTTTCTTCTAAGTTGATGACTCTTAGATGAAACTGAGCTTTGCAAGTAGTGCAATGTGAAAAGGCAGACCCTTCCTGCTAAGAGTAACACTACATAAATGAATGAAATGCAGGAAGATCTATCTTCTTTACTAAACAATGCGAGAAACAGAAACAATGGTGCTCACCTTAATAGACCGCCAATGATCAAGGCATGAACGGTGCACAAACTGCTGGGTGCCTTTGCACATACATGGAGATATCAGATCATCATCTACAGAACCGAAGAGAACACTTAAGAAAACAGATATACCCGAAACAGAGAATTTAAGTCAACGCAAGCATTATACCCCCTTTCATCATTACTGGTAGAAATAGATACATGGCCGTACACGAAAGCAATATGTAATGTGATTCTTATCCTTGTTTCTCCTTATATAGAGTGCTTATGTACTAAGTAGCTACCAGGCACTTACTTTTAAGTTCTATCTTCTAAGTAACCATTACTTATGAATAAGCAGATAATCAAAAAAGTGTTTTGAATTGATGTTGATGATCTAATGTAAAAGTAAGTAATAAGCGGATAATCAATAGAATAAGCAATCAAAAAGACCCCCTAAAACTCGTACCTTATTCATTCCAATAGATGCAATTAACCCGGCCTAATAAATTTGTAAATGCAACACGATTAAAGGGCTAAAAATACATATATCATCACTAATGAAACACAAACCTAACAAATAACTAATATGCACAGAAACAATCCATATGATCACATATTAATAAACAAATAATGTAGAGTATTCATCACCTTCCTCTCCATCGCATTCTAGGCAAATTCGACAAGCAATCATTGAACCCCCTTCAACATCATCATCACTATTTATGTTCGCACCAGCAGGCGATTGCGTATACGATGTTATGAGCGATTGAGAATCAACGTTTTGATGATTCGGAAGCAAAGGATCTGAATCGCTAGGGTTATTTAAACCCCTAGCTTCTTCTAGCTGTAATTCTCCGTTCATTTAAACAATTTGAGTTTCTAAACCTAATCAAATAATAGAACCCTAGGATATTGAAAACACAACAAAATGATCAAAGTTATATACGATTGTGAAGTGGATAACAGAAATAAGAACTAAAGAAAATTAATTGAGGCAGATATGATCAAAAACTGTAAGTATAATTTATATGTATATTCGGAAGAGTTATTGTTTCACCTGAAATTTTTGTGGAAGAAAATATGGTGAAAGGACGTTGGATTGAACCAGTTTTAGATACTTATCTACTAGACGGCACGTGGTGCGTATGGCGCGCCCATTCGTATAACCGAGATTAGTTCGGAAAGATAAACCGGTCCAGTTGGTATTCACAACCGGGGTGGGTTGGGTATGATTTGAAAATCGGTTGTATGTTTTAAGCCTATTGTTATTGAACTTTTCTAATGACAGATTTAAGAGGCTGTTATTAAGCAATTAAGACATGCTTAGTTAATTTGTACCATAAGGATAATTTTTTTATTTTTATTTTTGAAAGGCAAACATAAAATTTTATTAATAAGAGATGGTACATGATTGTGCATATGAGAATATGCACAACAAACTAAACTATATACATCAATATCGAGCAAACTAAATTGTTACTACACTCTAGACACGTGACCGACTAAAGCTTCATGAACATCGACCAATTTGGTTATCCGTTGACATCGAAGGAGCTGGGGTTTAGAAGCCATTGATTCCAGTCTAACGATGTCTTCTTCACTTGTCTAGATATCCATTCATATGATTTGATTTTGATCTCGCTAAGGATAATTAACCACTTCTTGAAAATAATGGCTCTCAACTGACAAATTGTACCATCAATTCATTCATAAGTTATTTTTTAAAGACAACACTCTGCACTGTCATTAGAAAACTTTATTTTTTATTTTGTGTCTTCAATTTGGACACAATTGCTTGATTGGTGGAACCAAAATAACACAACAATTTCTAACATCAATGAAGCCATCATCTCCGACCAAGGTTTCTCACATAACTCCGTTGGATCTTCCTTATGGCAAGCTACTAAATGGATTGCGTGTTATATTATATGGAAACATAGAAACCTAAAAGTCTTCTCAAATAAAGTGTGAAATCCCGCTATGATTATCTCCGAGATTCAAACTCAAAGTTTTAGCTGGATCTCAAACCGTTCTCGGAAGAATAAACCTATCGAATGACATCAATGGCTCCTTAACCCTTCCTTTTATGTGGCATCGCCTCCAAATCGTATGGGAATCGGTTAACACGACATTACATAAACCGGGTAGTGTTCGCAGTCTCTTATTTAGCTTATGTAGGGTAGATTAAATGGGTTGGTTGTTTGGCAACTTTGTCGTCGCTTGATCGGCACGGTTGTCTCCTCTTTCCCTGCTTGTTCTTTCAAGTTCGTTCCCTCATAGTGTTAAGTAGGCTTCGTCGCTCCCGGCTTTTTTACTTTATAGTTTATACTCCAATCTTTTCCCGATTGTTTCGATATTGTTCATATCATTGTATAGATGAGTGTAGGGTCTTGTAATGCTATAATCCAGATAATAATAATAATACTTTTTGTTTTTCAAAAAAAAATTATACTTTATCTTTTATCTTTACTTTTTACTGCATTTTTTAACAATCAAAATTAAACTCAATTAATTTAACTAATATTGTAACAATAGTCATTTAATTGTATTAAATTTAAAATAATTTTAAGTTTAATGAATAATACAATAACTTGTTAGAACATATGAAGCGATAAACATTTTCGTCGGCATTTGTCAGCGGAAACATTAATAACTAACGTTTCCCACCCCATGTTGTCGTGTTTTCAACCGTTACTCTTCAAAGTTCCTCTCAGTGTTGAAATTCGAACTCTAAAATATATGAGTTTTTTTTACCTTTTCTTCTTATTGATTTAAAATAAATTCTTGGCCATTTTAACTCTGACACTTCAAACAAAATACTGACATTCACTCCTTCAATTTTTTACTTTTAATGTCTCTGAAGAACACTAAATAAAGCATTGAAATCGTTAGTCACCCCTCTTCATTCCATATCTAATCTTAAACGACTACATTATGAGTCTTTTTGACGAGAAATGTGAATTTTCTTAATTTTAAGGACCAAATCTGTACAATCTTCATACTAAATTACCAAAAGTGAAACATATTATTTATAATTATAAAACAGATTAAAGAGAAAACGAAACCAATTCAATCTCTCAATTCGTCCGTCTATAAAACACAATTCCGCCGCCTTTGCAATTCTACCGTCTCCACTTCCAAAATCAAAACCCAATTTCTCAATTTTTGTTTTCGTCAAAATTGATTAACAATGTCAGGAAAAGGAGCAAAAGGTTTGATCATGGGCAAGAATGCGGCACTTAACAAAGAAAAGGACAAAAAGAAAGCTACTTCTCGATCATCTCGCGCTGGTCTTCAGGTACGTGCGTATATATTCTTTATGTATTTTTATTTAATGTTTATATTTTTACTTTTTCTTCATGGTCATTGCCTCTTGATTGGTGGATCAATAGTGCGATTGATACATTGATTGATTAGCCACAGCCCACAGGTGATTATAGATATTATTCGGTGTTTAATTTGTTTTATTGGGTGTGAAGTGTAAACCTATTTTTTATTAGTGATTATAAGTGATCCGATTATGATCTTTGATAAATGCATGTTTGATTTAAAATGGTAGTGGTAGTAGCTAGAGTAAGATATAAAAACTATGAAGTTGTGATTGTTAGAGGGCTATTTTACTAATATATGTTAGCCTATCATTTATGTATACTAGCCCATCTTACAAGGGCCCATAATGTTTTCCAGCTCATTAGGTTTTACACTCTTGGTTATATATTGTGGTGTGTGGTCCTTACATTATTCATTCAATAAAAAAGATATCGATCATTATCATCTCTATGTACTGCAACCCTGATTAACATGGTATCATGAGCCGCACTACAAAATAAAAACCCTACCGTGAAATCACAGTACAAGTTTCTTCTCTTTTTTTTTTTTTTTTTTTTCCTTTCATTTATTTATTTATTTTTGTCGATAGCCTCTAATCCCCAATCTATATATCTATCGCCACCACTCTCTGATTACCATCTGTTTGTTCTTTTGGTAAAACTACCCAAAATAAATAAATATAATAATTATTGCTATTGTTTGCTCACATCGGAAAAAAAAACGGTGTGTTTGTTCCTTCTGTTGGTCACCAGCATAGAAAAAAGACAAAGGGAGTTAATCCCTTTTTTGCTTGCACGTAGATAAAGAAGAAAAAGGGAATTGAAATTGCATCTTACATCATCACTCATCCTTCTAGTGCTAATTGATTCTTGTAAGTTGTAACAACCGACCTATCATCTTAGAATTAAATTGAAGCTGCAACGTCGATTTTTATATATGGGATATTTTCCAGCACAACTTTCTAGTCTCTCAGAAACAGAATTGATAAATATTATAAAAGCTCAGCAAAATTTAATTGTCCAACGTGGTATGAATCAACAATTTACGCAAGCTCAACAACATTCTTCAACTCACAAAATTATGCAGGCCCAACGACATCAACATAGTATTAGGCCTACAACCTTTTTCAGCGGGCCGCCTGCACCTGCTAACAGTCCATTTGTCGGTCCAATGCAACATCAGGAGACTTTTATACAGAAGGCATTTAATGCCAACACTCCTCTAGACCATGGTAATTCCGGTTGGATTATGGACACTGGTGCGTCCACTCACCTCACCTCTAGCATTAAAAATTTAAGTACTGTTTTTAATCATTGCATTTATCCTACTGTTGTTGTTGGTGACGGGAACCACATCCCCGTTGTCAACACTGGTCATAGCGTTTTGCCTAATGCTCACCGACCCCTACACCTGTCTAATGTTCTCGTTACACCTAACATAGTTAAAAATCTTATTTCCGTTCGTCGTTTTGCTCGTGAAAATAAAGTTTCTGTTTCATTTGACGAGTTTGGTTTTTCTGTGAAAGACTACTTGACTCGCCGCTTGCTCCTCCGATGTGATAGCACCGGAGATCTCTACCCGTTCACGAATTTGACACCATCCCCACCTCATCATGCTCTCATCACCACACCCAGCATTTGGCATCAGCGCCTCGGACATCCAAGCACTGATGTTTTTCGTCGTCTTATTTCTAATAATTCTATTACATGTAATAATACGAAGTCTCCTGCTCTCTGTCATGCATGTCAACTTGGAAAGCATGTGAGACTTCCGTTTAGTAGTTCTGTTTCTCATGTTAATTCGTTATTTGATATTGTCCACTCAGATATATGGACTTCACCTATTCCGAGTCTTAGTGGTTACAAATATTATGTCATTTTCCTAGATCATTACTCGCATTACTTATGGGTTTTTCCTTTACGCAATAAATCTGAAGTCTTTAATAAATTCACTCAATTTCGTGCATACATTAAAACTCAATTCAATTCTGAAATCAAAGCCTTCCAATGCGACCTTGGCGGTGAATTCGACAACAATCAACTTAAACAATTATTCCAAAACAAAGGTATTCAAATACGCTTTTCTTGCCCGCAAACCTCCCAACAAAACGGGAAATCCGAACGGATGATTCGTACTATCAATAACTTCATACGCACCCTTCTATTTCAAGCAAACCTACCCCTTATTTTTTGGGTCGAGGCCCTTCACATGGCCACCTATCTACTCAATCTCCTACCCTCATCAGCAATAAACCACGAAATCCCCCACACACGCCTCTACAAATATCCACCAAACTACTTCACTCTTCGTGTTTTCGGTTGTCTTTGCTACCCTCACCTCAACAACACTCACAAACTCGCTCCACGCCCCACCCCGTGTATCTTCCTCGGTTACCCATCGAATCATCGTGGATACCGATGTCTCGACCTCGCCACTCACAAAATCATTCTCTCCCGTCATGTCACCTTCGATGAAACTTCCTTCCCCTATAGCTCCACTACTACCTCCCCACCCCCATCATATGAGTTTCTTGACCCTCCTCCAAATCTATTCTCTCGCACTCTCTCAGACATATCTCCACCTCCTGTGGCGACCCCACCATCACCCGACACTCCCACTCCTCCTACTCCTCATACTCCTCATACTCTTCATACCCCTCCTTCTCCTCCCACTCCCGCACCCTCACCACCCCCACCACCTCAAAACACGACCTCCACTCACCCTATGGTTACTCGACACCGCCTTGGAACCACCAAACCTGTTCAACGTCTTAATCTCCACGTTTCCACACCTTCTCCTACACCAAAATCATATTCCAACGCCTTTACCGACTATAACTGGCATAACGCTATGACTGAGGAATATAATGCTATAATTAAAAATGGTACTTGGACTCTTGTGCCCCGCCCCACAGATACGAACATAGTTCGCTCCATGTGGTTGTTTAAGCACAAGTTTAATGCAGATGGTACACTGAGCAGGTATAAGGCTCGACTTGTCGCTAACGGTCGAAGCCAGCAGGTTGGTATTGATTGTGATGAGACTTTCAGCCCGGTTGTAAAACCGGCCACTATTAGGACTGTACTTAGTCTTGCTGCATCTCGGCACTGGCCCATTCATCAGCTAGATGTCAAGAATGCGTTTCTTCATGGAACTCTCTCTGAGACCGTCTACATGCATCAGCCCCTGGTTTTCGTGACCCTACTCGTCCCGATCATGTCTGCCTTCTGCAGAAATCTTTATACGGATTGAAGCAAGCTCCTCGAGCTTGGTTTCAGCGATTTGCCGGCTATGCTCAGCGTGTTGGATTCCAACACAGTAGATGTGACACCTCTTTATTCATCTACAAGCACGGCGTGGACACAGCCTATTTGTTATTATATGTGGACGATATTATCTTGACTGCCTCGTCAACATCCTTTCTTCATCGAGTTATCAGCTCATTACATCAGGAGTTCTCCATGACTGATCTTGGCCCGTTAAATTATTTTCTTGGCATTGCTGTCACTCGTACTCCTGGTATGTTTCTCTCTCAAAAGAAGTACGCATCTGAGATCATTGAGCGTGCAGACATGGTTGGTTGTAATTCTAGTCGCACACCGGTCGATATTGGTATCAAACTGACCACTGCTGGCCCCCCAGTTAAGGATCCCACTTTATATCGCAGCCTTGCCGGTGCTCTTCAGTATCTCACTTTTACCAGGCATGACATCTCTTATGCAGCAGATCTGTTTGTTTATGCATGATCCTCGAGAGCCTCATATGGCTGCTCTCCGAAGGATCATTCGCTATGTACAGGGCACTCTGGATCTTGGTCTACAGCTGTTTTCATCTAGCACTTGCTCATTGGTTGCTTATTCAGATGCTGACTGGGCTGGTTGTCCCTCTACTCGCCGCTCTACATCTGGATACTGTGTATTTTTGGGTAATAATCTTCTATCTTGGTCCTCTAAACGGCAACACACTCCGTCACGCTCCAGTGCCGAAGCTGAATATCGTGGAGTCGCAAACGCCGTTGCAGAGACATGCTGGATTCGTAATCTTTTACATGAGCTCCATTGCCCGCTTTCATCTGCTACTCTTGTCTATTGTGACAACGTTAGTGCTGTTTACATGTCAGGCAACCCGGTGCAACACCAGCGCACCAAACTCATTGAGATTGACATCCATTTTGTACGTGATCTTGTTCTTAAGGGTCATGTTCGGGTCCTTCATGTACCTTCTCGGTATCAGTTTACTGACATCTTCACCAAAGGCCTACCTACTGCACTTTTTGATGAGTTTCGATCCAGTTTAAGCGTTCGCCGAGCTCCCGCTACAACTGCGGGGGATGTTAGAGGGCTATTTTACTAATATATGTTAGCCTATCATTTATGTATACTAGCCCATCTTATAAGGGCCCATAATGTTTTCCAGCTCATTAGGTTTTACACTCTTTTGTGGTGTGTGGTCCTTACATTATTCATTCAATAAAAAAGATATCGATCATTATCATCTCTATGTACTGCAACCCTGATTAACAGTGATGTGGTCTAGCGATTGGTGGCCTGCCTCTTTTAGGGGAAGGAGGTCAGGAGTTCAACCCATATCGCGTTGGGGGTAAAGGGGAGGGGTTTTTTACCGTCCATGCCCAGTATGAGATTGGTGCGGGTTTCCTCTTGGGCACGCAGTTGGGGGTGGGTATATCTGGGTAGGTGATGAACGCGGGGGTGGTTAGATCCCCTGGTTGATCCTAACAGCTGTCCAAAAAGAATATAAAAACTATGATTTTTTTTTTTGGATTTTTTTATCATTATTATTATTAAATTAATTATTTTTTTATATATTATTATTTTATTTTTATTTTTGATTTGGTGGAACGTGATTATTAGAATCTTAGAGTGAAAGCGTTAGATACCTTTTTTTGGTGACAAGGTATTTGTTATTGTTAGTGTTATTCTTAAGTATAGCATAATTGATATACCTAGCTGTGCGAACTGTTCTTTGGGAATTTAGAAGTCTAAAAAGAGATACGCCATACGCAATAACTTGAAACGGTAGCAATTAGCATGAATATAAGCTAAAAGATCAATATAAGAAAGGTACATTGGTTGACAATTTGGGGTATGTTTTTTAAAGAAGCATAATGATGGGTTCTGATAGACACCTAATAAGTTGTTAGTAGTAGATCTTTGATTAAAGCAGTTACATTTTTATTTCTATCTCCTTTACATGCATTGATTTGGGTTACTTATTATTATCTCAAATGGGTCAAAGTAAAGAGTTTAGCTAAAAGGGGGATGGGTCACAAGGTTCAAAGTTGCTCAAACTCTATTTCATGTATGCAGTGTATTTAAAATTTGAACATATAACGCGAAGATATAGATTACTAATGTATTGTACTCCGTATTATTTAGTCCTGGTTAACTTTTCTTGTGTTGGTGATGTGCTAAAATTATGATTTTGTGATGTGCAATATGATATAGTTCTGGTAAAAATTTCTTCTTATGGTTATGTGCTTAATATGAGTTACCGTGTTGTGCAGTTCCCAGTTGGGCGTATCCATCGTTTACTAAAACAACGGACCACTGCAAATGGTAGGGTGGGGGCCACAGCAGCCGTTTACTCTGCAGCCATCTTGGAATACTTGACAGCAGAGGTGCTTGAGTTGGCTGGGAACGCAAGCAAGGATCTTAAAGTGAAACGTATTACACCAAGGCATTTACAGCTTGCAATTCGAGGTGATGAAGAACTTGATACTCTGATTAAAGGAACCATAGCTGGTGGTGGAGTCATTCCTCACATCCACAAGTCACTCATCAACAAATCTACTAATGATTAGATTCGTGATTTGATTTTTGTTATTGTTTGATGATCACTAATTCTTGTTGATTGTTGCTTAGTTGATGTGGAATTCAATGGTTGATTTTTCAGATATATGATCTTACAGATTTTGGCTATTTGGCTGGTCTTGGATTAATCAACCCCTGAATCATAATCAGAATCTTTAGTAATTTGACCATGTTTTCTGTATTTAAATTAATTTTACAATTTTTGTACAGAAAACACACACATGCTTGGCAAATAACATGTAAAATGAGAAATTTCAATATACAAGTTGTAATGTTACCACTGTTTGAGCACGCAATGTTCAAACATTGAAATTATTTTAATAACTACTTACATTGTAACGGAAAGTATGATATACAGATGCCTGTTACAATTTTGTTCATATTTTTGTAAAATGTGAAAATATAACATACAACTTGTGTTAGGATACAGTATTTGGCACATTTTAATAGATCTCTATATACTCCCCAAAGATGGGAATTGATGATAGGCAACGGAACTAATCCAACACAAATTCCTCCAGCCAAATAAGAACCTCGTTTATCTTCATTCACAATCCACACAACACACAGTCACAACTAACAATGGTTAGATACTTGGATATTGTTTCACTATTGAAAATTCCATTCATCACATTGTAAAAGCAGCTTACCATCATAAACATATTTGTTTTGTCAGGATCGTAGTAACCAGCTAGTAAACATCCGCGTTTAGGTTTAAGACCTTCAGAAAGAAGACTATCCCTGAGTAATTTCTCCATTTCACGAACGATATCTTTTGTAGGTTTACCACCGAACTTTAGTACAGCTGCGAACCCTTCTTGAGCGCTACTCAAAGTAATGTATTTTTTGTTCATTGAATCTTGTAATAAACTGGAACATATTAAAAAAATAATTGCAAAAATAACTAAGTCCTGTTCACTGTATATAATGAGCAGTTGACTAAATTAATGAGAAATGACCTTTTTGAGTTTGTCTCTGATGGATGAACTATTTGGATGGATATTTTGGAAATTTCAGGATCAAATGATTGTGTGAAAACTGTTGATCCAGCGTGTTTGTTACTTTGCGTTTCGACGACTATGAAGGGGCTGTAGTTGCGTACCTCATAAGATGTGGTTCTTTTTAGAGTTTGATATTCGGGTGTTACCAACTCTGGAGTCTTGTAGCTCCACATCTGAAATAAGCAGCAGACACATTGATAAGGCTAAAAAGTAACATATATTTCATAGCAATATCCCTCCTAAATAATAAGTTTTCATATGTAATTGTATTATATTTTCATTGTAATTGTTTAAATAAATAAGTGCGAAGACAAAAGGCGAAAACGAAGATTTGAAGACACAAACGTCCAAAAAGCTCAAATGTACAAGATACAATTCAAAAGGTTCAATTTATTGATGAGAAACGTCTAAAAATGACAAAAGTACAAGTTGCGGAACACAAAGTACAAGATATTAAATTATACGAAAGGACGTTCGAAAATCCGGAACCGGGACCTGAGCCAACTATCAACGCCCGACGCAATGGACCAAAAATTATGAGTCAACTATGCACAAGAATAAAATATAATATATAAATAATTATATAAATTATTTATATATTATAAATATATATATAATCATGTCGACAAGCTATGAGACAAAGGATCCTGAGCTGGATTTTCAAACTCCACGACTCGCGGAGTTTGAAGGCCAAAAACTCCACGACTCGCGGAGCTGTCAGAAATCAAAACGCATATAAAAGGCCATGCATTCTGCCGAGTAAAAATAAAAATAAATAATAATAATAATAATACTCTGTAATAAATAATATATATATATATATATATATATATATATATATATATATATATATATATATATATATATATATATATATATATATATATATATATATATATATATATATATATAATATAATATAATATAGGGTAGTTTTATATTAGATTAGTTCGGGTTATGTAAAGGTTATTTTACGGGTTTTTAAAGTCGAAATTCTGTCCGTGTAACACTACGCAATAAATACTCAATGTAAGTTATGTTCTCCTTTTTAAATTAATGTCACGTACTTAAGTTATTATTATGCTTATTTGAGCCAAAGTAATCATGATGTTGGACTAAATATTAAAGACGGGGTAATTGGGCTTTGTACCATAATTGGGGTTTGGACAAAAGAACGACACTTGTGGAAATTAGACTATGGGCTATTAATGGGCTTTATATTTGTTTAACTAAATGATAGTTTGTTAATTTTAATATGAAGATTTACAATTGGACGTCCCTATAAATAACATATACACTCGATCAGACACGATGGGCGGGATATTTATATGTACGAATAATCGTTCATTTAACCGGACACGGGAATGGATTAATAGTCTATGGAATTATTAAAACAGGGGTGAAATTATGTACAAGGACACTTGGCGTAATTGTTAACAAAGTATTAAAACCTTGGGTTACACGCAGTCGATATCCTGGTGTAATTATTAAACAAAGTAATAAAATCTTGTTACAGTTTAAGTCCCCAATTAGTTGGAATATTTAACTTCGGGTATAAGGATAATTTGACGAGGACACTCGCACTTTATATTTATGACTGATGGACTGTTTTGGACAAAAACCAGACGGACATATTAAATAATCCAGGACAAAGGACAATTAATCCATGGGAATAAACTAAAAATCAACACGTCAAACATCATGATTACGGAAGTTTAAATAAGCATAATATATTTTATTTCATTTTTCCTCGTACTTTTATTTATTGTCATTTTAATTATTGTTATTTATTTTATATTGTTATTTAAATATCGTCATTTACTATACGCTTCGCTTAAAATATAAATCGACAAATCGGTCATTAAACGGTAAACCCCCTTTTATATATTATTATATATAATTATATATATTTTGTACAAATATAGTTGTTTAAAAATATAGTGTGCAATAAGCCCGCTCCCTGTGGAACGAACCGGACTTACTAAAAACTATACTACTCTACGATTAGGTACACTGCCTATAGTGTTGTAGCAAGGTTTAGGTATATCCCATCTGTAAATAAATAATTAAAACTTGTGTAATTTGTAACGTATTTCGTAGTAAAAATATAGTACTATCACGTACCCCCACGCTACCACATCAAGTTTTTGGCGCCGCTGCCGGGGACTCGGCGAAACGCTATATTTTTAATTTATTTTTGTATAAATATATTTATATATATTTTTAGAAAAACAATATAAAATTAAAAAAAAAACACGTTTTTTCAAACTCCACGACTCGCGGAGTTTGCAGGTTTAAAACTCCACGACTCGCGGAGCCGCCCTGTCTGACGCGCCTGAAACCCTAAACCAGCATTTATTACGGTATATTATTATTTATTATTATTAATAAACCCTAAATTAGTTAATTAATTTATTAATTAGTTTTAGTTTTATTATTATTTTGTTTATTTAGTTTTATTAGTTTTATTAAATTATAAAATTAATAGTTTTATTAAATAAATAATATAAAAATAATATTTTTATAAAAATTATACTTTTTACGGATTTTAGTATATTTTTATATTTTGTCCCTTTTTATTTGTTTTTAGCGTAATATTTGTATGTTTTTCGCTCGTATTTAGTTTTAATCCATAGTTTTTGCCATAGTTATTTTTACTTCTAGATTTTTAGGCTTTGCCGTAAAATACCTTAAGTGCTTTTTCTTTAGACTAAGATTTAGGTGCTTTAGAATTTTGCGACGCCGTTTTTCGCTTTAGTTTTAAATAGATTTTAGTGCCTTTAAGTAATTGCCGTTTTCTGAATAAAATTGCATTTACCTTTAGACCTTTATGCGCAACTTTTTAGATATAATTTTTAGACTTTTAAGTTTCGACGTTTTTCTTTCTTATTTTTATTTTTCGACGTTTTTCGACGCGCACTCTTTTTCTTTCTTATTTCTCGACGCTTTAGTTTTTAGGACTTAGAAATTTTCTCTATTTCTTATCTAGTATCTCAAACGGAAAGAAAAATTATTTAAGTGGTTAAATTAATGGACGTTGACAATTTTCTGCTTCGTAGTAATAGTTGGATTTGTTAGTGGCTGAGTTGTGAGCTTCCGATTTAAAGGGTTCTGGCTCCCTGCTGCATCTTTTGGCTATTCGAAACGTGGGCAAAAGCAGAAAAGTCTATTAATTGGACAACTTATATAAGTTTTTCTATTTTTATAACTAATAGGATAATTAGTAAATGCACCACATTGTAGCTAAAATTTGGCCATTGCAATAAAATGGAAAATTTTGAAAACAAGGCTATGGAAACTCTTTTTGATATCCAAAATCAATTAAATCAATACTCTCAAACGGGTGTTGATGACAATTCGTTCGGTCAATCTTGGATCACGAATGACGAAATAATAACTGGTTGTGAAATATGTGGAGATTATCACTCAACATGGGAATGTTATTATTACGTTCCTATGGAAAATTACGCACCCACGGAACCTGAATGGAATGATTATGAAGAATACAATTCAAATTGGGATTATTCCCAAGAATATTTCCAAACTCAACAACCAGTAGACGAGGAAAATTACGTGTCTGAAAATTTATTAGACAATATGAAAATCAAACTCGAAGAACTCAATGCTCAAAATGAACAAATGAGAGAGTTTGTAAATCGGCAAGCTGAAACTCTATCAGACTACACACCTGTTGATCTGAGGAGTCGTGTGCAAGAAAATCTCATATCATCGAATTTTGATGAATTCGAGAGCTCCGAAATCACCAACTATCCCGATGATACTTTTTATTCAGTCTTACCAATTTCACAACATATCGACACATTAGCCTCTACCGACGAAATCATCGATCCATCAATGGATAAAGAAGAAGTAAGGGTAACAAATTGGTACTCTTGGGAATACGATAACGTTGAAAATTTTACCCCCGAGGCCAAACCGAACTTCACCATTCCACAACCTTCCAACCCAATATTCTCAATAGACGAGTCATCCACCGGAAATGAACTACGAGCTGTAATAGATAATGACACCTCGAATTTCACCCAATTGGGTAATAGAGGTGAAAACTTTGATCCTGAGAATAAAAGGAAGGAAATGTTAGGAATTGTCCACCCTATAGAAATATGTATGTCGGTGTATATCGATCCATTTGACCAAGAACCAGAAAAGAGACATATCCATTTACTAAAAGCTACACTTAAAAAAGAATTAAGTAGTGACGATCGGGTGAGTCTAAACTTTAAACCCATTGATATATTATACACCACCCGAGATGTAAATAACTGGCTCACTATTTTAATTCGTGGAACTTATTCTACCGACTTCACATGTCGTCAGCTAAGTGTGGAGAAGTCTAACCTCACTTAACTTTAAATTCGGGGTTCGGGTTAATGCATAACTCGTTAATAAAAATGCATGATAAGTTAGGGTAAAAGACGCATTTTCAAAAATTATCAAACAGTTCAGAAAAGCAACCGTTTTTGAAGAAAAACATGTGTGATAAAACAAGAAGGAATGAACGATGAGGTGCACCATCTATCATCCTGCAATTTTATGGTATCTTTAACTACTTTCTACACTAATCACCCTCGTGAATTTATAATTATAGTCTGATTTCATGCAAATGAGGGCATTGCATGATCTCAAGTGTGGGGAAGGGTTATAAATTCTCTCGGGTTTGCACTTAGTTTATTTGCCAAATTTTGTGAAAATTTTAAAATTTTTCAAATAAATGAATTCAAAATCATGTTTATACATATTTATGAACGATGAAAATTAGGTGTTAATACCGAAATTATCGTTACCTCGGAAAGGACATAAATTGAGAAACAACCCAAAACGCTTGAATTCATTTAAAATGGAATATAAGAGAATAAAAAGGCAAAGAACATAATAAATAAAAGCCAAGTGTGGGGAGAATATACCAAGTTATTCAATAAAAAATTATCTATCACATGTTTCCGTAAAGTTATTGCAGGTGCTTTTGTTTTGGACTAAATTAACTGTTTTACCTGATTTACTGTAATGAAAGATGGATCTACACGATAAATCAATTCCATCATTAAAAGGAAGTAAAGTCTTCCGAAAAAGACACGCGCTTCTTGATTTAGGTCAAGAAGTTGTCGTCCAGACCAGCTGTAGGTTGACGAAAAATCTAGAAAAGTCATCTCTAAAATCAGCAGAAAATCCACGGACCTCAGCATCAAACAGGGTCGCCAGGTGGTCAGATTTATCCTAACAATGAGAAGGATTTATCTCGTACAATGGGGAGGACGCCGTGCAAATTAGCTTGATAAGACTAATGAATCAGATCCCCAGAAAGGATAATCTCCTTAAAGATCAAAAATCAGCTTTTAAGCCTGATATTACTCAATCCTTGAGATTGACCTTAAAGATTGAGAATTCAAACTCATGGAATTCAATGATATCTAAACTCGAGCTTGAACGAGAAAATATTTTGATCAAAATTACAAACCGATTTGTTTTCTGAAAACCCATTTTCAATGCGTTCATTGCCATTGAACGTAAAATCCTAGGAATTCACCTGGAATTCATTAGGTCACCTGAACCAAATCGGGTGTCAACCGTAAGAACGGTGGTTGCATAGCATGGTCAAAGACAGGACCTTGTGCCAGACCAAAAAATCATAGGATGATCTTTACTATTGCTCCTACAAAGGATAGTACTAGCATCCGACACGTTTATGGACCATAATCAAATGCATGTCATTAGACATTGCCTTAACAGTTTCTTGTTCATCGCTTTCCTTTACAACCGGACGGTAGTTTGCCGAAAGGTAATATACGGGACAAGTAAACTGGACGTGTTGCTTTCCTAATACAAGGTTAGCAAGTGGGTAACACAAAACCACAAGTGTTGAGCTAAAATTTTCAAATCTGAAACCCACACAACCCACAAAAATATTTTGCAAACACCGGTGAAGGGTTATTCCGGAAAACTTGTCTAGGGTAAAAGCTAGATTGAATTTTCAAAAGATCAAATGTTTTCATAAAGATCCAATTTCCTAACGGATCTAAATTTTCATAGTCATGTGGGACTGTAAACCGCCTTTCAAATGTGCACTTTGCTTTGGAAACCGAAAGTAAATCGGCTATTTGATTGCAAGTGTCGTTGACCTAAACCCGAGGCAACTGTGGATGACACAACCACCTTCAACCATGGTTCTATCGTTACTATCATTGTTTATACCACCATAACAAAATCACTGATCTACAAAGTGTGATGAATAAAAAAGTGATTCGTGTATGTTTTTATTTCAAGTTCTGTATTGCTTGAGGACAAGCAACGCTCAAGTGTGGGGATATTTGATAAGGCTAAAAAGGAACATATATTTCATAGCAATATCCCTCCTAAATAATAGGTTTTCATATGTAATTGTATTATATTTTCATTGTAATTGTTTAAATAAATAAGTGCGAAGACAAAAGGCGAAAACGAAGATTTGAAGACACAAACGTCCAAAAAGCTCAAATGTACAAGATACAATTCAAAAGGTTCAATTTATTGATGAGAAACGTCTAAAAATGACAAAAGTACAAGTTGCAGAACACAAAGTACAAGATATTAAATTATACGAAAGGACGTTCGAAAATCCGGAACCGGGACCTGAGCCAACTATCAACGCCCGACGCAATAGACCAAAAATTATGAGTCAACTATGCACAAGAATAAAATATAATATATAAATAATTATATAAATTATTTATATATTATAAATATATATATAATCATGTCGACAAGCTATGAGACAAAGGATCCTGAGCTGGATTTTCAAACTCCACGACTCGCGGAGTTTGAAGGCCAAAAACTCCACGACTCGCGGAGCTGTCAGAAATCAAAACGCGTATAAAAGGCCATGCATTCTGCCGAGTAAAAATAAAAATAAATAATAATAATAATACTCTGTAATAAATAATATATATATATATATATATATATATATATATATATATATATATATATATATATATATATATATATATATATATATATATATAGTATAGGGTAGTTTTATATTAGATTAGTTCGGGTTATGTAATGGTTATTTTACGGGTTTTTGAAGTCGAAATTCTGTCCGTGTAACACTACGCGATAAATACTCAATGTAAGTTATGTTCTCCTTTTTAAATTAATGTCTCGTACTTAAGTTATTATTATGCTTATTTGAGCCAAAGTAATCATGATGTTGGACTAAATATTAAAGACGGGGTAATTGGGCTTTGTACCATAATTGGGGTTTGGACAAAAGAACGACACTTGTGGAAATTAGACTATGGGCTATTAATGGGCTTTATATTTGTTTAACTAAATGATAGTTTGTTAATTTTAATATGAAGATTTACAATTGGACATCCCTATAAATAACCATATACACTCGATTGGACACGATGGGCGGGATATTTATATGTACGAATAATCGTTCATTTAACCGGACACGGGAATGGATTAATAGTCTATGGAATTATTAAAACAGGGGTGAAATTATGTACAGGGACACTTGGCGTAATTGTTAACAAAGTATTAAAACCTTGGGTTACACGCAGTCGATATCCTGGTGTAATTATTAAACAAAGTAATAAAATCTTGTTACAGTTTAAGTCCCCAATTAGTTGGAATATTTAACTTCAGGTATAAGGATAATTTGACGAGGACACTCGCACTTTATATTTATGACTGATGGACTGTTTTGGACAAAAACCAGACGGACATATTAAATAATCCAGGACAAAGGACAATTAACCCATGGGAATAAACTAAAAATCAACACGTCAAACATCATGATTACGGAAGTTTTAATAAGCATAATATATTTTATTTCATTTTTCCTCGTACTTTTATTTATTGTCATTTTAATTATTGTTATTTATTTTATATTGTTATTTAAATATCGTCATTTACTATACGCTTCGCTTAAAATATAAATCGACAAACCGGTCATTAAACGGTAAACCCCCTTTTATATATTATTATATATAATTATATATATTTTGTACAAATATAGTTGTTTAAAAATATAGTGTGCAATAAGCCCGCTCCCTGTGGAACGAACCGGACTTACTAAAAACTATACTACTCTACGATTAGGTACACTGCCTATAGTGTTATAGCAAGGTTTAGGTATATCCCATCTGTAAATAAATAATTAAAACTTGTGTAATTTGTAACGTATTTCGTAGTAAAAATATAGTACTATCACGTACCCCCACGCTACCACATCACACATGTACAACTAAATATATGTCAAATATGGAGGCTTGGTTAGTGAATTCTATGGTCAAATACACACATGTATATTGTGGTATAAGACTTGGTAAAACTTGGCATACTATACCTACCAAATTGTCTACTAAATATTTACCATTTAGCCATCTTGAATTAGTATAAATAGAGCAACATGTAAGCTCATTTATACATCTCATATTCATTCTTCAATCTTGTATTCTAGTAGATAAATAGAGAGTTGTGAGTATTAATCTCCTAATTACAAGAGATATAAAGATTGATACTTATCCTTGTAATTAGAGAGAAAGTGTAATTCCTATTTTTCTTATTAGTGAAACGTTTCTTTCCTTGCCCGTGGTTTTTACCCTATTGGGGTTTTCCACGTTAAATCTTGGTGTTCCTTTATTGTCATTATTTCTAGTATTACTAGCGGTTTGCTATAATTTGGTGTCGCTTTTCACAACAAGTGGTATCAGAGCTAAGGTCTAATATCTAGTGTGTATTAATCTACTTATCGTATGCTCTGTGGTTGCCACGAGAGTGGATCGTCCACATCAGAAAATAAGTAAGATTATTTTCACTCGGTAAAAGTCCTTGGGTGTTATTTCAAGAAAAATAGTATTGTCGAAAAGAAGATTGTAATAATAGCAATGTCTACGAAATTTGAAATTGAAAAGTTCAACGGGAGTAACTTCTCGTTATGGAAACTAAAGATGAAAGCTATCCTGAGAAAGGATAAGTGTTTGGCGGCCATCAGTGGACGTTTCGCCGAAGTCACTGATGAAAAATGGGAAGAGATGGACGGCCAGGCTATTGCAAATCTTCATCTTGCACTAGCAGATGGCGTTTTGTCTAGCATTGAAAAAAAGAAGACTGCGAAAGAGATTTGTGATCACCTCGTAAAATTGTACGAGACCAAATCACTCCACAACATGATATTCCTTAAGAGGAAACTTTATGCGCTACGCATGAATGAATCTACTTCAGTTAATGAGCACATTAATTCTTTGAATACTCTATTTTCTCAACTTGCTTCATTAAGTTGCAATATAGAGCCAAAAGAACGTGCTGAACTTTTACTTCAGAGTCTACCTGACTCGTATGATCAACTCATTATTAACTTAACCAATAATGTTCTCTCGGAGTATCTAGTCTATGATGAAGTTGCGGCTGCTATTCTAGAAGAAGAAAATTGGCGCAATAACAAGGAGGACAAACAGGCCGGTTCACGACAAGTGGAGGCCTTATTGGTGTCAGGAGGCAGATCAACGGAACGTGGCTCAAGTGGGAGTCACACTCATGGTAAATCGAAGTCTAAAAAGAAGAAGACCTATACATGCTACAATTGTGGCAAGAAAGGTCACCTAAAGAAGGATTGTCGAAGTTTAAATAACTCAAATCCTCAAGGAAACATTGCAAGCACTTCAGATGATGGGACTGCTTTGGTTAGTGAGGCAGTGGTAGCAAATGAAGGCAAAAAGACATTTGTTGATGTCTGGTTATTTGACTCGGGAGCTACTTTTCACATGACCCCTAGAAGAGAATGGTTCAAACAATATGAATGTATCTCAGGAGGATCTGTATACAGTTGTAATGATCATAAACTAAAGATCATTGGAATTGGAGATATCATTCTGAAGATGCATGATGGTACAGTTCATACTATTCAAGGTGTGCGACACGTGGAGGGTTTGAAGAAGAACTTATTGTCTTTAGGACAATTGGATGATCTTGGTTGTAAGATGGTGATACATGAGAAGATTATGATAATCAAGAAAGGCGCGGTTGTACTTATGAAAGGAGAAAAGGTGGGTGCTAATATATACATTCTTAAAGGCGAGACGGTACAGGAATCGGAAGCATCTGTTGCTTCGAATAGTTCAAGTGATAAAGTTGCTATGACATGGCATCAAAAGCTTGGACACATGTCTGAACAAGGTATGAAGATTCTTGTGGAAAGAAATCTTATTCCTGGTCTTACAAAGGTATCGCTACCTTTCTGTGAGCATTGTGTAATCAGCAAGCAGCATCGCCTGAAGTTTAACACATCAAATTCTAGAAGTAAATTGATTCTAGAATTGGTTTACTCTGATGTGTGGGAAGCACCAGTTCAATCCCTAGGAGGAGCAAAGTATTTTGTATCATTTATTGATTATTACACTAGGAGATGTTGGGTGTACCCAATCAAGAGAAAGGCAGATGTGTTTGAAGTTTTCAAAGTTTACAAAGCGCGGGTTGAACTTGAATCTGGTAAAAAGATCAAGTGTTTGAGGACAGATAATGGAGGAGAATACACTGGTGATGAATTTGATAGGTTTTGCAAACAAGAAGGTATCAAAAGGCAGTTCACGACAGCATACACTCCTCAACAAAACGGAGTGGCAGAGCGGATGAACAGAACCTTGTTAGATAGAACAAGGGCGATGTTGGCAACTGCAAGCTTGGGAAAATCATTCTGGGTAGAAGCAGTAAGTACTGCCTGTTACGTGATAAATCAGTCACCATCAACTGCAATTGAGTTGAAATCACCGATGGAAATGTGGACTGGAAAACCAGTTAATTATTCTGACCTTCATGTATTTGGAAGTCCTGTGTACGCATTGTACAATTCTCAAGAAACGACAAAGTTGGATCCGAAGTCCAGAAAGTGTTTGTTCTTGAGGTATGCTGATGGAGTTAAGGGGTATCGCTTGTGGGACCCCACTGCCCACAAAGTAGTCATCAGCAGAGATGTTGTCTTTACAGAAGACAAAGATCTTGAAGATGTTAGCACTTCAAAAGAAACTATACCGATACAGGTGGGTAATGAATTTCATAAAGATTCTTCTGAAGCAGTACCAGAGCACGATGAAAATCAAGTAGTCGTTGATGAAGCTCCAGCGACTCGTATTTCTAATCGGAAAAGGAAACGTCCAGGGTGGCACTCAGATTATATTATGGAAAGCAATGTTGCATATTGTCTTCTAACAGAGGAAGGAGAGCCAACAACTCTTCGCGAGGCACTAAATCATTCAGATGCATCTCAGTGGATGACAGCTATGCAGGAAGAAATTGAAGCTCTTCATAAAAATAAAACATGAGAACTTGTGCCATTGCCAAAAGGTAGAAAACCTATTGGAAATAAATGGGTGTATAAGATCAAGCGAAATGGCGATGATCAAGTGGAGCGGTATCGTGCAAGACTGGTGGTTAAAGGATATGCTCAAAAAGAAGGTACGGACTTTAATGAAATATTTTCTCCTGTGGTTCGACTTACAACAATTCGAGTAGTTATAGCGATGTGTGCTACATTTGATTTGCATCTAGAGCAGCTAGATGTGAAAACTGCATTTCTTCATGGAAATCTTGAAGAAGAAATTTATATGCTTCAACCAGAAGGTTTTGAACTACAAGAAAAAAAGAACTTGGTTTGCAGGTTAAAGAAATCTCTGTATGGTCTCAAACAGGCGCCGAGATGTTGGTACAAGAGATTTGATTCTTTCATAATGAGCCTTGAATATAACAGACTTTATGCAGACCCTTGTGCATATTTCAAGAGGTTTGGGGACAATGATTTTGTTATTTTGCTGTTATATGTAGACGACATGTTGGTTGCAGGCCCCAATAAAGATCGTATTAATAAGCTGAAGGCTCAATTGGCTAGAGAGTTTGAAATGAAAGACTTGGGTGCCGCAAACAAGATTCTAGGAATGCAAATTCACCGAGACAGAGATAATAGGAAGGTTTGGCTTTCTCAAAAGAATTATTTGAAGAAAGTCTTGCAGCGCTTCAATATGCAAGATAGTAAGCCAATCTCAACCCCACTTCCTACTAATCTCAAGTTATCCTCCGTTATGTGTCCTAGCAGTGAATACGAGAGGAAGGAGATGTCTCGCGTACCGTATGCATCAGCAGTGGGAAGTTTAATGTTCGCAATGATATGTACAAGACCAGACATTGCACATGCAGTGGGAGTAGTTAGTCGGTACATGGCGAATCCTGGTAAAGAGCATTGGAATGCGGTAAAGAGGATCCTTAAATACATCAAGGGAACCTTAGATGTTGCATTATGTTATGGGGAACCGGAATTTATTGTCAAAGGGTATGTTGATTCAGATTATGCAGGTGATATCGATAAAAGTAAATCTACCACTGCATATGTTTTCAAACTTTGTGGTGGAACAGTAAGCTGGGTTTCAAAACTGCAGTCAGTTGTGGCAACGTCAACAACAGAAGCAGAATATGTAGCAGCTACTCAAGCTACTAAAGAGGCAGTATGGTTGAAGATGTTGTTGGAGGAACTCGGGCACAAACAGAAGAATATCACTTTATTTTGTGACAACCAGAGTGCCTTGCATCTTGCAAGGAATCCGGCATTTCATTCGAAAACAAAGCATATACGAGTTCAGTATCACTTCGTTCGTGAGAAAGTGGAAGAAGGAACCGTGGATGTGCAGAAAATTCATACTGACGACAATGTGGCCGATTTTCTAACAAAGTCAATCAACCGTGACAAGTTTATTTGGTGCCGTTCCTCATGCGGCCTAGCAGAGACGTAAGCAACATCATTGGCAAGGAAGAATTATCGTGTGAAGATTGATTGAGCTTCAATCGAATCTTCAAGTGGGAGATTGTCAAATATGGAGGCTTGGTTGGTGAATTCTAGGGTCAAATACACACATGTATATTGTGGTATAAGACTTGGTAAAACTTGGCATACTATACCTACCAAATTGTCTACTAAATATTTACCATTTAGCCATCTTGAATTAGTATAAATAGAGCAACATGTAAGCTCATTTATACATCCCATATTCATTCTTCAATCTTGTATTCTAGTAGATAAATAGAGAGTTGTGAGTATTAATCTCCTAATTACAAGAGATATAAAGATTGATACTTATCCTTGTAATTAGAGAGAAAGTGTAATTCCTATTTTTCTTATTAGTGAAACGTTTCTTTCCTTGCCCGTGGTTTTTACCCTATTGGGGTTTTCCACGTTAAATCTTGGTGTTCCTTTATTGTCATTATTTCGAGTATTACTAGCGGTTTGCTATAATTTTGTGTCGCTTTTCACAACAATATATTTTAAATGTGTTACTGAACGATCAAAAATTTAATTTCATATACCTGTTTCATCATATCTACGAGACCTTCTAAGGAGAAGTAGTCATTGTTGTTTACAGAATCCCAATAATCCTATGAAGTTGATGATTATAAGTTCCAGTTAGATTGTTAAATATATAATGCAAAAAATCGGGACGTTTGAGACTAAGGATGGAAACAGAGTGTACCACGTGACTGCAAAACTTTCCATTTTCAGGATTGATGACCATTACAGAAGTACCTGTAACCACCAACAATGGCTTCCATGGTAGACCTTGGTATTTCATCTCCGCAGTCCACCTTGTTGTAATTTCATAAGTTCCCGTCTACTCAGAAACAAGAGAACTTAAAAGTAACATAACTACTACATCATGCAGCCCAATGGAGATACAAATGTATCGATTTAGATAAGTACCTGTTTAATCCAATGAATATGAAGAATAGAAGAGAAGAGCAGCTTCAACATTGAAATGTAAAACAAATATCCGTTTATATTGTCATGTTTGGTAACTGGATCCTGAAATTTGATATCTTTCTCATACGCAGTCCAATCAAGTCCACGATCATCGAAGACATGTGGAAGGTCCTCATGCAAAAAATCTACCAACCGTTGAACATCAACTTCTGATTTTTTGAAGCTCTGTTCAACTTTTGATGATTTCAGGCTATGTTTTACTACTAAATTTGGTCTAATTTGAGTAGTACTATCATCTGGTATAATTCTATTCTGCAGTGGTAGTTTAAGTCTCCGGTGACCTGAAATTGGCTGAAGTATTATGAGGTTTGTGAAATGTGTAGCAGCCATTTGTCTGTGTATTATTTATTGTACAGTAATAAATATCAGCAAGACACAAAAAGATATCTTGCAGTTAGTTTTTGTAGTAGGAGATAAGTCATTGAAAGTAATAAGAGACGTGCAAAGTTGTATACGATGATGCATCTTGGATCGATAAATTGGCCATTGATGGTGGTGTTTACTTATACGTTTCGTGACATAATTAGAGTAAAATATTTGATTATTAAATTGAAGATAACATAGTTTAATACTGTTTTAAAAAACTAAGCAAGAATCTGCAGTTCTTTAAGTTACTTATGCACCTAACCTGCCATTAACTTAGTCAAATGAACATATGATCTGGATCTCTAATATCTAATAGTATAACAATTACTACATATATAATAGTCCTATACAACTGCGTAATACTACGTAATGATTATATGTAGAGTTATACTTTTGTACCTTTATTTGTATTTTATGATAGTCAAAGGTCTATAATGTAAATTGTTTTGTATCTCCGTATTTATATCCCATGATTGGGTCAATATTCGATGAGACTAGAAGCATTGCCCGTGCGTTGCACGGATATTTTTACGCTTTGCATTTTTTATTTTAAAGTAAAGTATGTGGTTGTCTCGTACGTAATAGTTCTTATTGGGAGGACATATATAATAACGACCATATGAAACAAAGAGTTTAACAGTCCATAATAATGCTTTAAAAAAAAGTCCATAATAATCGTAATAAATAAGCAAAAACTTTCACGAACATCAAAATAGGTAACTAAGTGCCGACGTAGACAAAATGTATGCTAATCTTCTACGAATCTCCAAAAAGCGAATGAATACATAGATTTGTTTAGGGTATTGGGTTAAGGATCCTGGTAATTGATTTGAACTTTTTTAACATATATATTTTTATACTATACTATTTAATAATTAAAAGGATAGAATTGTAAGAAAATTTATATAAGAAATTTAAATTAACTTAAATATATAAATACAATTATACAATATAATAATCACATTATAAACATTAAAAAAAAGAATCTTCGAACGAATTCATCCAACATAGAGCCAACCACGTGTCTTCTTGGCAAGTCTACATTTGACATTTTTTTTTAATTCAGTGTTTCTTCAGTAGCTACAAAAACAAACAAACACGCATTATATTTAATTATGTATATATGTATATATAATTATATATCAATATTATACACACACACACACACACACACACACATATATATATATATATATTAAATAATATTTTAAATCGTAAATAATTTACATACTACATATATTATTAAAATAATCAATGAGAGACTTTTGATGATCCCTATATTTAAATATAAAGTGATGTTTTTATTCATATAAACATATAAAATGATATAAGTGATGAATGATAACAATTTAATGAGAAACTCAAAAGTTATTATATATATATATATATATATATATATATATATATATATATATATATTATTTATGATATAATATATTATTAAATATATATATATATATATATATATATATATATATATATATATACACACACACATATACATATTCGAATACACACACACACATACACACACACACACACACACACATATATATATATATATATATATATATATATATATATATATATATATTAAATAATATTTTAAATCATAAAAGAAAATATAGATTACACATATTTACCTCATGATACATAACTTGAATATTCATCTTTTAGTAATATGGCGTGATCTTCTCATTGTATGATTGCTACTGAAAAGTGGAGATGTAGGATACAAAACAAATTACAGTATATATATATATATATATATATATATATATATATATATATATATATATATATATATATATATATATATATATATTCTGAAAATATATACTTCATGATTAAATCAATGTTATATATGTACATTTATCTACGTATATATATACATATACATATTTGAATATATATTACATATATTTACCTCATTATACATATCTTGAATATCCATCTTTTAGTAATAATATGATGTGATCTTCCCATTGTATGATTCCTATTGAAAAGTGAAGATGACATACATATTTATAGGCTAGTAAAAAATAAGTTAATTTAGTAAGAAGATGAAAGGTTCGTATATTTATTGTTCATTTTTGGTTTACCATATATTTATTATTTATTTTACTACTATTTAATTCTTTATTTATCATTTAATTGATATTGAATAAATAATAAATATATATTATATGTAAGTTACTAATATTGATTTAATCCGGTTCATAAAATTAATATTAAATCTTATATTCATTTTATATATATATATATATATATATATATATATATATATATATATATATATATATATATATATATATATATATATATATATATATATATATATTATTTTGTTACAATTATTTAATTTAATTTAAAAATTGTATTTAATACATTAACACATGATTAAGTAAGCTTATTTATTATTCATTTTTTATATATAGATATATTATTTTATTTCATTTATTTAATCTAATTTAATAGGAATTCTATTTAATACACTAACATGATTAAATAAGCTTATTTATGAGTTATGACTCTTGAGGTCACTTTTAAGATTATTTATTTATGAAGGTTTTTTTTTTTTTTTTTTTTTTTTTTAAAACTGAATTTATATGTATTTTTTATAGATTATATACGTAATAATAGATAATTGAAATAGAATTTAATGTAGCTAATTTATGACACAGGGTGTCAATATTTAGGTAGTAATAGATTTATTTGGGAAGCGGGAAGTAAATTTTTTTTTGCTTTTCTTTAAATTTTTTTTTTTTTTTTTTACAAACATTAAGATCACGTAAAAATCTAAACAATTTAAAAAAGACACTTTGTGATAAATGTTACTCCGTATTATTTTGACCAGAAAACGCTAGATGAAATAACATTCATATTCCTGATAACATTCACAAAGTGTCTTTTTTTAAATGTTACTGCTTGTAACCGCTAAAACAAACATAATGTTTCATTCGGTTGGAGCCACAGTAGCCGTTTACTCTGACTAAAGGAACCATATCTGATGGTGGATTCATTACATAGAAACTTGTATTTGAAAACTGAGACAAAATTGTCCACAGTTTTTGGAATCAGCAAACAGATTTGATTTCATGTCCATGTAGACACAAGATACAATGTTGTCTTCGTACAAGCGTACAAAGAGAACAACCCTATTTTTCCTTCTTCCACCGACATCGGAATTATTTTAATTACTACATCGTAACAGAAAGTATGATATACAGATTGCTGTTACAGTTTTGTTCATATTTTCATAAAATATGTGAAAATATAAACATACAACTGGTGTTCTGCTACAGTTTTTGTGCTTTTTTTTTTTTTTTTTTTTTTTTATTTTATTATAGAATTCCAATCCCTGTAGATGGGATTGATCATGCGCAACAGAACTAGTCCAACACGAATTCCTCAAGCCAAATAAGAACCTCATTTATCTTCATTCACAATTCACACAACACACAGTTACAACTTATAATGGTTAGATATTGTTTCACTGTGGAAAATTCAAGGTTTTTTTTTTTTTTTTTTTTTGCCTTTATAAAAAATGCTTACCATCATAAAAAGATTTGTTTTGTCAGGATCATAGTAGCAAGCTAGTAAACATCCGTCTTTAGGCTTAAGACCTTCAGAAAGAATACTAGCCCTTAGCAAATTCTCTTTTTCACGAACGATATCTTCTGTAGGTTTGCCACCGAACTCTAATACAGCTGCGAACCCTTCTTGAAAGCTCCTCCTCGAAGTAATGTTTTTTCTGTTCATTGAATCTTGTAAACTGGGAAATATTAAAAAAATAATTACAAAATAACTAGTAAGTCCTATTCACTGTGTATAATGAGTAGTTGATTCAAATAATGAAAACTGACCCATTTAAGTTTCTTTTTGATGAATGAACTATCTGGATGGATATTCTGAAATTTCCAGGATCAAATGATTGAGTGAAAACTGGAATTGTCATAGGTATTTTTTCCTTCCTCAAGTGCTCCCCATATATATACCTGCAAAAAGTGTATAATTTGTGTATTTTAATGTTGTTAAAGATAGGTTTCCTTAACCTAATGTTGCAGTTTTCCAGGAAAAACATTGATTAGAAAAAAAAATAAAATATAAAAAAACTAACCCAGCTTCATTGTTATATCCTGTTGATCCAGCAAGTTTGTTGTTTTGTGTTTCGACGACTATGAATGGGCTGTAGTTGCGTACCTCGTATGCTGTGGTTCTTTTCAGAGTTTGATATTCGGGTGTTACTAACTCTGGAGTCTTGTAGCTACACATCTGATATAATTAAGCAGCAGACTAAATATTTGAACGTATTACTCTATTATGATACAGTAAAAATGCTTAATTTTAGATACTTGTTTCATTATATCCACGAGACTTTCAAAGGAAAGGTAGTCATTGTTCTTTACAGAATCCCAATAATCCTGTGAAGTTGATGATTATAAGGTCAGTTAGATCGTTAAATATTTATTGCAAAATAATGGGACGTTTGAGACTAAGGATGGAAACAGAGTGTACCATGTGACTGCAAAACTTTCCATTTTCTGGATTGATGCCCAATACAGAAGTACCTGTAACCACCAACAATGGCTTCCATGGTAGACCATAGTATCTCATTTCCGTAGTCCACCTTGCAGTAATTTCATAATCTCCTGTCTACTCAGAAGCAAGAGAACTTAGATTTTGCCTTTTTCAAAATATTTTATTACATTATGACCCAAAACAATGTTATATTTGCAAAAATGCTTTTGCAATAGACATTTTGCGTGTGGCATTTGCGATTTGCGAATGTCCTGAATTTCTCGGTCGTGTTTTCTTTCGGTCACGACCGAGAAATCCGGCCAATTTGCATGTCGATGAAAAAAATTTGAGATTTGTGTATCTCATTTGCTACTTGCAAATGAGAATTGTGATAAGTTTCTTGTAAACTTTGAAAAGTCGTATATTTTTTCTCGTTGACTATTGACATTTATACATACCTTTGACAAGTCATAACTTGCAAATGAAATTTTAATTTTTAAGTCATTAAAGTTTCCATCAATATTGACTAAAACTAAATGAAACCCTTCAATCATTTTGAGTATATTACACATTTATACATAAATCGTAATATTAGTCAGATTTTAAAATTAAATTTGGCTTTAATACAAATAAACAGATCTCTAAAAAATACACGCTTTGAAATAAAAGGTGAATAAATCCGAATTACGAATTAAAAGATATGACCTTGCATAGTTTACAGGTCGCAATCATATTCTTGATCACCATTCCTAAAAGGCATTTGCGATTTGCGAATAGGCATAGACAAATCACAAATACCATACGCAAATCGTAAAAGAAAATTTGCATCTGGCCAGGGCATTTTCGGAAGAAGGAAAAAACTTCTTTTTTTAGCAAAATGTTAAAAACTTTTAAAAAGGGTTTTTTAGTTAGTATCCTTTTAAAAAAGTACCTGTTTAATCCAATGAATCTGTAGATTAGCAGAGAAGAGCAGCTTCAACAATGAAATGTAAAACAAATATCCGTTTATATTGTCATGTTTGGTAATCGGATCCTGAAATTTGATATCTTTCTCATACGCGGTCCAATCAAGTCCATGATCATCAAAGACATGTGGAAGGTCCTCATACAAAAAATCCACCAACCGTTGAACATCAACTTCTGATTTTTTGAAGCTTTGCTCAACTTTTGATGATTTCAAGCTATGTTTTACTACTAAATTTTGTCTAATTTGAGTAGTATTATCATCTGGTATAATTCTATTCTGCAGTGGTGGTTTAAGTCTTTGTTGACCGGAAATTGGCTGAAGTATGTGGTTTGTGAAATGTGTAACAGCCATTTGTGTGTGTATATTGTACAGTAATGAATATCAGCAAGACACACAAAATGATTTCTTCCATTTTTGTAGCAGGAGGTTTGCTATTATTGAAAGTAAGAAGAAACGTATATAATTGTATAAGATGATACATCTTGGATCAACAAATTTGGCTTGAAGGGTAGTGTATACTAATGCCTAACCTGTACGTGTGGACATAATTTGTATAATATGATGCGTCTTAGACCAGGACATTACTACATTTGTCCAAATCCCTTTTTTAAGTTACTAATGCACGTAACCTGCCATTAACGTAGTCAAATGAAGATAGATGATCTGAATTCTCTAATAGTGTAATAATTTTTTTTTTTCAGAAAGACAAGCATTTAGAATCAATGACGGGAATAATCCCATCCACCCGATCAATTTGCAAGCACACACGCGTTTTCGAGCGGAAACCTGAACTGCATTACAGAGACCCGATCCTTAAACAATCCAGAGGGGCAGGCGGAGCGGGCCGAAATTCTGGAATACGGGTCGGTAAAACCTACCTAGGCAGGGGCGGAGCATTGTGTAGACAGGGCGGGGCATCCGCCTCAGCTGGATTTAGAAAAAAAAAATTACAATAAAAAATAAGGTTTTTTTTAGTGTTTGCCCCAGCTATAATGAAAAATTTAATAAATTTTTGCACCCGCCCCATCTGTGGCCGGGTTCAAGTTCCGGCACTGTACCTAGGGTCACTCCATAAATCGGGTAAATACCCTGGAATGTTTTAAAGGAGGGGACTTGAACTTGAGACCTCTCACCCAGATCCAACACACAAGGTGTTGGTTGTACTACTAGGCCACAAGGGCGAGTACCTAATAGTATTTGTATTAGTATAATATTTAAAATTATATAATCCTATATAATTGAGTAATAATGATTATATAATTTAAAATATCCAATATGACTATATGGTATAACTATAAATAAATACATAGAAATTTAGATACAACGCAAGGTTAATAGTCCTCCTCGGGTGATCCTAGCTGTAAAAAAAAAAAAAAAAAAAAAAAAAAAAAAAAAAAAAAAAAACCACTTGACGGAGTGAAAACTTTGACCCATTTAGTTGTAGATGAGCCCTTTTAGATTGCGTTTCAGGGCAACCAGATAAAATCAAGAAATTTAACGAAAACAAAAACAATATGAATGGTTCAAAAGTGACCCAAAGTCTACATTCAATGCATACAATCTTCCAATATCTGAAAATGATTGGTTCCAACATGAACATGAAATGACCCATTACACCACCTCCTCCCCCCCCCCCCCCCCCCCCCCCCCCACCCCCCCCCCCCCCCCCAACACACACACACTCTTGCAATGTATGATGACATTTCGTCAGCCTCAAAAGCATTAAGCCAAGACGTTAGAGAAAGAACCATATTACATATTAAAAATTTTGGCAATCAAAGGTCAATATTAGTCATATACGCTTTCATCATGTGACTCAATAACAACTGGCCACTGAGAGTGCCAATGGTCCTTTGATGCAAACCCTCAAAACTTCACCACTAGCCTCAATTACACTACACCTTTCCATTCATATTTAAAAATACATTAATCGCTTGTTTATCATACCCGTTATCGCCAAACCATGTATCAAAGCATTTCCAGTAGCAGTCTCCCTTTAAGGCAACGTGTCAAACACTTTTATGGCTTTTATAAAGTCGCCAAATTTAGCATACATATCAACTAGTGCAGCTCAAATAATAATTGCTCTATTCATCTTCTTTCTTACAGTAAACTCGTGAACCCGGTTACCCAAATCCAGTGCTCCCACTATCATTTTCAAGTATTGCTACTGCTTGTAATCGCTGAAACAAATTTAATGTGTCTTTTGGCGGTTTATTCTGGCTGTAAATCATTCCATGATACATCTTCATGGCTACAATAACCGTCAACCATAATAGTCCACGACACATATCCTATCTGGACATGCACATCAATCATTGCATACAAAATTGTATCCTTCTCAAGCATCTGATCAGAAAACACCCTCGCCTTATCAATCCTCCCGCATGTCCAAATTATGTCGAATCATTCTTTAAAAACATGATCATGCACTTGGTGGCCTCCTAAGACCCAACACATCAAACTATTTGTACACATTTCCCCAATGTTAGAAACGTATACTCAGGTTTAAAGCCATCATTTCTTCTTTAATCCTTACAAGACTTTAAGCATCCCTCGTATTAATGAATACTCATATAAGTTCTCAACATTGTGTTGCTAATAAAAGTATCGTCTTTCTCAGGCATATTATCGAACAGTTGGCGTGCATGGAGAATTCACCGATTGAAACATCAAATGAGGTGGGAATCGTTGAACGGATACGATAAAAATGAGGTGGAGAATTACACCGCTTGAAACATCGAATCAAATTAACAAAAAAAAGGAAGGAAAAAAAACACTAAAATGCCTCGTCACTAACAATACAAAACGACATGCTCAATTTCATTTTGTTAAGTGTAGTAGTAAATCCAAAAAAAGTATTTACATAAATCCACTCACGTTATGCATTGTTTATTTGTTTAATCAACAGAGTGAGTGAATTTATCGAAATTTATGTTGTATTTATCACTACCCTTTTATTAACGAAACGATCACCTTCGGCTAAATAATAATAATAATAATAATAATAATAATAATAATAATAATAATAATAATAATAATAATAATAATAATAATAATTATAATCAACAATAATAAAAATAATAATATACACAATAATAATAATAATAATAATAATAATAATAATAATAATAATAATAATACGAATACTAATAATAATAATAATAATAATACAAATAATAATAATAAAAATAAAAACTTATAATAATACTAATAATAATACTAATAATAATTTTAATAATAATAATACTAATAATAATACTAATAATAATAATAATAATAATAATAATAATAATAATACTACGAATACTAATAATAATAATAATAATAATAATAATAATAATAATAATAATAAAAATAAAAACTTATAATAATACTAATAATAATACTAATAATAATTTTAATAATAATAATACTAATAATAATACTAAGAATACTAATAATAATAATAATAATAATAATAATAATAATAATAATAATAATAATAATAATAATAATAATAATAATAATAATAATAATAATATTAATAATAATAATAATAATAACAATAATAATAATAATAATAGTAATTGTATTAATAATAATAATATTGATATTAATAATAATAATAATAATAATAATAATAATAATAATAATAATAATAATAATAATAATAATAGTAATAATATATTAATAATACTAATAATACAAATTAACTAACAATATTAATAATAATACTATTAATAATAATAATAAATAAATAATAATAATAATAATAATAATACTAATAATAATAATAATAATAATAATAATAATAATACAAATAATAGTAAAAATAATAATAATAATAATAATAATAATAATAATAATAATAATAATAATAATAATAATAATAATAATAATAATAATTATTATTATTAATTTAAATTATAATTAATATTATTATTATACTACTACTAATTCTAATAATAATAATAATAAAAAAATAATAATAATAATAATAATAATAATAGTAATAGTAATAATTGAAATATTAAAAAGAATAACTGATAATGCTAAAAACGAACATATATTTCATAGCATTATTCCTCAAGAAAGACAAGCTTTTAGTTGCAATTGTTCTATTTAAAAGTGATATTCGTTTAAATAATAAAAGGTGAAGACAAAAGACAGATTCGACGAATTGAAGACGCAAACGACCAAAAAGCTCAAAAGTACAAAATACAATCAATGAGGTTCCAATTATTAATAAGAAACGTCTCAAATTACAAGAGTACAAGATTCAAAACGCAAAGTACAAGATATTAAATTGTACGCAAGGACGTTCGAAAATCCTGAACCGGGACCAGAGTCAACTTTCAACGCTCGACGCAACGGACTAAAAATTACAAGTCAACTATGCATATGAATATAATATAATATATAATTAATTCTTAAAATTAATATATATATTATATTATATTTATAAAACGTCGGCACAAGGAAACAAGCAACATGTGAGCTCTCCCAGCTGGCCATGCGATCGCATGGCCAGGAAGAAGAAAGTCCATGTGATCGCATGGCATGAAAAGTCAGGCCACATCTCCTATAAATTCGCAGTTTGGTGAACGCAAAAATATATATCCATCAATCTCTCTATCTATATACGTAATATTTATATTTATAATTTATATTTTAATTTTAATTTTAATTATAATTCTAATAATAAGGGTATGTTAGCGAATGTTGTAAGGGTGTAAGTCGAAATTCTGTCCGTGTAACGCTACGCTATTTTTAATCATTGTAAGTTATGTTCAACCTTTTTAATTTAATGTCTCGTAGCTAAGTTATTATTATGCTTATTTAATCCGAAGTAATCATGATGTTGGGCTAATTATTAAAATTGGGTAATTGGGCTTTGTACCATAATTGGAGTTTGGACAAAAGAACGACACTTGTAGAAATTAGACTATGGGCTATTAATGGGCTTTATATTTGTTTAACTAAATGATAGTTTGTTAATGTTAATATAAATATTTACAATTGGGCGTCCCTATAAATTACCATATACACTCGATCGGACACGATGGGCGGGGTACTTATATGTACGAATAATCGTTCATTTAACCGGACACGGGAATGGATTAATAGCCACTAGAATAATTAAAACAGGGGTGAAATTATGTACAAGGACACTTGGTATAATTTATAACAAAATATTAAAACCTTGGGTTACACTCAGTCGACATCCTGGTGTAATTATTAAACAAAGTATTAAAATCTTGTTACAGTTTAAGTCCCCAATTAGTTGGAATATTTAACTTCGGGTATAAGGATAATTTGACGAGGACACTCGCACTTTATATTTATGACTGATGGACTGTTATGGACAAAAACCAGACGGACATATTAAATAATCCAGGACAAAGGACAATTAACCCATGAGCATAAAACTAAAATCAACACATCAAACATCATGGTTACAGAAGTTTAAATAAGCATAATTATTTTATTTCCTTTATTTTATATTTAATTGCACTTCTAATTATCGCATTTTTATTATTGTATTTAATTGCACTTTTAATTATCGTACTTTTTAATTATCGCACTTTTATTATTCGCAATTTCATTATCGTTATTTACTTTACGCTTTAATTTAAATCTTGTATTTATTTATTATTTTACATTTGGTTTTAACTGTGACTAAAGTTTTAAAATCGACAAACCGGTCATTAAACGGTAAAAACCCCCTTTATAATAATAATATTACTTATATATATATTTGTATTTTTATAAAAGTAAACTAATATAGCGTTAAGCTTTGTTTTAAAGATTTTCCCTGTGGAACGAACCGGACTTACTAAAAACTACACTACTGTACGATTAGGTACACTGCCTATAAGTGTTGTAGCAAGGTTTAAGTATATCCATTCTCTAAATAAATAAATATCTTGTGTAAAATTGTATCGTATTTAATAGTATTTCCTGCTAAAATATAAAGCTATTTTATATACACCTCGCATAACATCAAGTTATTTTTGGTGCCGCTGCCGGGGACAAATCTAGCTTAAAAGCCGGAAGCGCAACGCTATATAAAAAAAAAAGATTTTTATTTTTAAGTTTACTTTTAAAAAAAAAAATATACGCTTTTGTAAAAATACGTTTTAAATATTCTAAAATATAAAAAGAAAAAGAAAAATATAAATATTTTTAAGAGTTTGTTAAATATTTAAGTTCTATAAAAGTTTCTTTATCTTTATTTTATAAAAATATAAGTTTTATTTAATTTATATAAATATATTATATAAATATATAAAACAGAAAAATAAAACACAAATCAGAAAAAAAAAATATTAAAACTCGAGTCCGGTACTGTAGCAGCCCACTCTGTGGCCCGAAACCCTAGCCCATGCGATCGTATGGCCGGGTAGCTTAGGACTCATGCGATCGCATGAAGCCAACTGACACGCCAGGTTTGACTCTGCAACTGCATTAATTACGGAGTATATTTTAATTATTATTATTAAAACCCTAATTAGGGTTTATTAGTTAATTAATTTTAATTAGTTTTTAGTTTTTATTATTATTTTGTATATTTAGTTTATTTAGTTAATTAAATTGTAAAATTAATAGTTTTATAAAATAAATAATATAAAAATAATATTTTTATAAAAATTGTACTTTTTACAACTTTTTGTATATTTTTATATTTTGTCCCTTTTTAATCGTTTTAGCGTAATATTTATATTTTTAGCTCATATTTAGTTTTAAACTTAGTTTTTACCATAGTTATTTTTATTTCTAGATTTTTAGGCTTTGCCGTAAAATCACTTAAGTGCTTTTTCTTTAGACTAAGATTTAAGTGCTTTAGAATTTTGCGATGCCTTTTTAAGTTATTTCTATTTGGGATATAGTTTTTCCTGTAAGCTTTAATATTTTTTAGACGACTTTTACCTATGTATCAATTATCATTCCAATTAGTAATCTCAATTTGCGATTATAATTTTAAGTTAGTTGTAGTAATAAGGTTAGGTTAGTCAAGTGTTTTTTAAGTGTTATAAGTTTCTTTTATTTTTCCGTCACCTTTTATTTTTCAACCATTTTTCTTTTTCGACCTTTTTCGACACGCTCTTTTTCTTTCTTATTTCTCGCTATTCTAGTTTTTAGGACATAGATTTTTATTCTACTTCTTATCTAAATTTCTTAAAATTACGAAAATTTATTTTAAGTGGTTAAATTGATAGACATCAAAATTTTCTGGTTCGTAGTAATAGTTGGATTTGTACGTGGACCTGGTTATTGGAGCCAAACAGTCCTCAATTATATTGAGAGCAAATGAATCCTGCCCCTCTGCTGCATCTTTTGGCTATTCGAAACGTGGGCAAAATCAGAAAAGTCTATTGATTAGATAACTTATTATAATTTTTCTTTCCTTTTAAAAACTAATAGGATATTCAGTGAATGCACCGAGCAAGACGTTCATCACCTTTTGTACGTTCACCACCTGTAACTAGATCAAGACATTTAGCACATATTACCGCCGTTGATTTTTCTTTAGAATCGTCATCCAGTCGACCAAGTACTCCAGTTCAAATTTCCGATAATCCATTTTTTGAACCCGACCTCACAATTGAGAATCCGGAGAATATTCAGGGACAATTCATAGATCCTGAACCACTAAATTTTCCTCCGGAACCACCAATCATTCAAACAGAGATTGTTGAGGAACGAACCATTAAATCAGAATCCTCTAGTGATTCCGATTCAACAAATTCAATTATGGAGAATCTGGAACCATTAAGTATGGAAGACCGAATGAGAGCTAAACGCACTGGCCAAGGTCACGCAATTACTCATCCAGACATTAATGCGCCAGATTATGAAATCAAAGGACAAATTCTACACATGGTGACTAATCAATGCCAATTTAGTGGTGCGCCGAAGGAAGATCCAAATGAACATCTTCGTACCTTTAATAGGATCTGCACACTATTTAAAATTCGAGAAGTGGAGGATGAACAGATATATCTCATGTTATTTCCCTGGACTTTAAAGGGAGAAGCCAAAGATTGGTTGGAATCGTTACCTGAAGGGGCGATTGATACATGGGACGTATTAGTTGAAAAATTTCTTAAACAATTCTTTCCTGCGTCTAAAGCCGTAAGACTTCAAGGAGAAATTGTTACATTCACACAGAAGCCGAATGAAACTCTATATGAGGTGTGGACAAGATTTGGAAAGTTATTAAGAGGATGTCCGCAACATGGTTTAGACATCTGTCAAATAGTACAAATATTCTACCAAGGATGCGACATCACTACAAGGAAAGACATCGATATAGCAGCTGGTGGTTCTATTATGAAGAAAACCGAAACTGATGCTTACAAAATTATTGATAACACTGCTTCCCACTCACATGAGTGGCACCAAGAAAAAGATATCGTTAGATCATCTAAAGCAGCTAGAGCCGATTCTAGCCATGACTTAGATTCCATTTCTGCAAAGATAGATGCTGTCGAGAGACGAATGGAAAAGATGACTAAAGATATTCACTCAATACGAATTAGTTGTGAGCAGTGTGGAGGACCACATTTGATAAAAGATTGTCTCAGTATTGAATTAACAATGGAACAAAGAGAGAATATTTCATACATAAACCAAAGGCCTGGAAATAATTATCAGAATAATTATCAACCGCCAAATCAAAACCAGAACTATAACCGAAATATTCCATACAACAACCAACAAGGTCCTAGCAATCAACAAGTATCCAATAATAATTACAATCAGCAAAGACCTAATTTTCAAAACAAACCACCACAACAAACCGATGATAAAAAGCCGAATTTAGAAGATATGATGACGAAGCTAGTTGAAACTCAAACGCAGTTTTTCACATCTCAAAAACAAACTAATGAACAAAATGCTCAAGCATTTAGAAATCAACAAGCTTCTATTCAAAATCTGGAACAAGAAGTAAGTAACCTAGCAAGATTAATAGGTGAAAGAAAACCGGGAAGTCTACCTAGTGATACAAATGCTAACCCCCGGAATGAAACAGCTAAAGCCATTACCACAAGAAGTGGTACAACACTTAAACCACCTGAAATACCTGTAACTTCTGATGAAGCTATTCCTACTCCACAAGAACCACAACCTGATCAAGATAAGGAAAAAGAACCGGTAGTTGAAAAGGTTAATGAAGATAACACAGTTAAGGCTAAACCTTATGTTAAACCATACCAACCACCACTTCCTTACCCGAGTAAAATGAAGAAAGAGAAACTTGAAACCGAGCAATCCAAATTCTTGGATATGTTTAAACAGATAAATGTAAATCTTCCTTTCATTGATGTGATTTCAGAAATGCCTAGATATGCTAAATTCTTGAAAGATCTGATCACGAATAGAAAGAAAATGTAAGAACTCTCGGCTGTTACCATGAATGCTAATTGTTCAGCAGTGCTGTTGAATAAGATACCAGAAAAACTATCTGATCCAGGAAGTTTCACAATTCCATGTTTTTTGGGTAGTCTTAGTTCAATAGAAGCATTGGCAGACTTAGGTGCTAGTATAAATCTAATGCCGTATTCACTATACACTAAACTAGACCTTGGAGAATTGAAACCAACCAGAATAAGCATACAACTAGCCGATAGATCAATAAAATATCCTAGAGGGATAATGGAGAACATGCTAGTTAAAGTTGGTACTTTAGTATTTCCAGTAGATTTTGTTGTTCTGGACATGGAAGAAGATTCTCAAGTTCCTCTCATATTAGGAAGACCATTCTTAAACACGGCTAAAGCAATGATAGACGTGTTCGATAAGAAATTGACCCTAAGTATAGAGGACGAGAGTGTTACCTTTTCAGTTGATAGAGCAATGCAACAACCACAATCTGCAGATGATACATGTTATTATATTCAAACTATAGATGCACATGCAGAATTATTAGAAGAATTTCCAGAATTACAAGGAACAGGAGAATGTTCTTTAGGAGAAGGTAATGAACCAATTGATGAAGCTGAAATGTTAGCTACACTAATAGCTAATGGATATGAACCAACAACAGAAGAAATCCAAATGCTAAAAGAAGAAGACAGATATCGATACAAATCATCGATAGAAGAACCTCCGAAATTAGAGTTAAAGCCACTTCCAAACCATTTGGAATACGCTTATTTACATGGTGAATCTGAATTACCTGTAATAATATCGTCTTCTCTTACTGAAAATGAGAAATCACAACTCATTTCTGTGTTGAAAGCTCATAAACCAGCCATTGCATGGAAGATTCATGATATTAAAGGAATAAGTCCTTCGTATTGCACACATAAAATCCTTATGGAAGAAGGTCATTGTAACAGACTCGTCCCACATCGGTGGGAGAGGAAAACAAAGCACTCCTTATAAGGGTGTGGATACCTCTTCTGGTAAGACGCGTTTAAAGCCGTGCGGGTAGGTGGGATCCGGGGCAAGTTGGCCCGTCGGTGATCGGCTTGTGTCCAAAGCGGACAATATCATACTACGGGCTGATGGTGATGTTACTTATGGTATCAGAGCTGGGGCCCGCATCGATTTGCACTGCGGGGACGCAGTGTCCCGAAGGGGGGGAGAGTTGTAACAGACTCGTCCCACATCGGTGGGAGAGGAAAACAAAGCACTCCTTATAAGGGTGTGGATACCTCTTCTGGTAAGACGCGTTTAAAGCCGTGCGGGTAGGTGCGATCCGGGGCAAGTTGGCCCGTCGGTGATCGGCTTGTGTCCAAAGCGGACAATATCATACTACGGGCTGATGGTGATGTTACTGTCATAAAACGTATGTGCAACGCCAATGAAGACTAAATCCTAATATGCAAGATGTAGTTAAAAAAGAAATTATTAAACTGCTAGACTCAGGTCTAATTTATCCAATTTCTGATAGTCCATGGGTAAGCCCAGTTCAATGCGTGCCTAAGAAGGGTGGCATGACTGTCATTACAAATGAGAAAAATGAGCTTATTCCTACTAGGACTGTAACAGGATGGCGTGTGTGTATTGATTATAGAAAATTAAATGACGCCACCAGAAAAGATCACTTTCCCTTACCTTTCATAGATCAAATGTTGGAAAGATTAGCCGGAAATAGTTACTATTGTTTTCTAGATGGATTTTCCGGATATTTTCAAATTCCAATAGCACCCGAAGATCAAGAGAAAACCACATTCACATGCCCTTATGGTACTTTTGCTTACAAACGCATGCCATTTGGACTTTGCAACGCCCCTGCAACCTTTCAAAGGTGTATGATGGCAATTTTTAACGACATGATAGAAGAATGCATGGAAGTTTTCATGGATGACTTTTCAGTCTTCGGTGATACATTTGAAACATGTCTAGCTAATCTGGAACGAATGCTTATTAGATGCGAACAATCAAATCTAGTACTTAATTGGGAGAAATGCCATTTCATGGTTAAAGAAGGCATTGTTCTTGGACATAAAATTTCAAAAGAAGGAATTGAAGTGGATAGAGCTAAAGTAGATGTAATTGCTAAACTTCCACATCCCACCAATGTTAGAGGAGTTAGGAGTTTTCTAGGGCATGCCGGTTTTTACCGACGTTTCATAAAAGATTTTTCTAAGATTGCAACTCCTATGAATAAACTCCTAGAAAAGGATACTCCATTTATCTTTTCAGATGAGTGTATCAAATCTTTTAATATTCTTAAAGAGAAACTCACTAATGCGCCGATCATGATAACACCAAATTGGAATCTACCATTTGAACTAATGTGCGATGCAAGTGATTTTGCAATGGGAGCCGTTTTAGGACAAAGGATTGAAAAACGATTTCAACCTATATATTATGCTAGTAAGACGTTACAAGGAGCACAAACGAACTATACAACTACTGAAAAAGAACTCCTTGCTATTGTCTTTGCTTTTGACAAATTTCGATCATATCTCGTTCTAGCAAAAACGGTGGTCTATACCGACCATTCTGCTCTTAGATACCTATTTTTGAAACAAGATGCCAAACCAAGATTAATCCGTTGGATCTTACTCTTACAAGAGTTTGATATTGAAATCCGAGATAAAAAAGGAGCAGAAAATCTCGCCGCTGATCATCTTTCTCGTCTTGAAAATCCCGAATTAGAAGTTCTAAATGAATCGGCCATACAAGACAACTTTCCTGATGAATATCTATTGAAGATAGATTATAAAGAAATTCCATGGTTTGCAGACTATGCAAACTACTTAGTTTGTGGATTCCTTGAAAAAAGGATTATCGTACCAAAAACGAAAGAAATTCTTCAGTGATATAAAACACTATTTTTGGGAAGATCCACATCTTTTTAAAAGTTGTCCCGATGGAATAATACGCCGATGTGTATTCGGAGATGAAGCCAGTAAAATATTAAACCATTGTCACACAGGACCAACAGGAGGGCATTATGGGCCTCAATTAACAGCAAGAAAAGTTTATGAAGCTGGATTCTATTGGCCTACAATTTACAAAGACGCACACCTTCTTTTCAAATCCTGTGATGCTTGTCAAAGGGCCGGAAAAATAAGTCAACGTGATGAAATGCCACAAAATGTCATACAAGTATGTGAAGTATTTGACATTTGGAGTATTGACTTTATGGGTCCATTTCCAAAATCTCATAATAATCTCTATATTCTCGTAGCCATTGATTATGTATCTAAATGGGCGGAAGCACAAGCTCTCCCAACTAACGATGCACGAGTTGTAGTCAACTTTTTAAAACGTCTTTTTGCAAGGTTTGGAACACCGAAATCTTTAATAAGTGATCGGGGAACTCATTTCTGTAATAATCAACTTGAGAAAGTTCTTAAAAGATATGGAGTAACTCATAAAATCTCCACCGCATATCATCCACAAACAAGTGGACAAGTTGAAAATACCAACCGAGCTTTAAAACATATTCTAGAGAAAATCGTAGGATCAAATCCGAAGGAATGGTCCATTAAATTGGAGGATGCACTCTGGGCTTTTAGAACAGCCTACAAAACTCCAATTGGAACCACACCTTTTAGACTTGTTTATGGAAAAGCATGTCATCTTCCAGTAGAAATTGAACACAAAGCATTTTGGGCTTTGAAGACTGTAATCTTGATTTACATGAAGCTGGACGTCTACGGTTAAGTCAACTAAACGAATTAGAATAATTAAGACATGAAGCATACGATAATTCGTTAATCTATAAGGAAAGAACGAAGAAATGGCATGATAAAAGAATCAGAAGTTTAAAAGAATTTAAAGAAGGAGACAGAGTTCTTCTTTTCAATTCACGATTCAAGCTATTTCTTGGAAAATTGAAATCAAGATGGTCTGGACCATTCATAGTCAAAAGAGTTTTCCCATACGGAACGATAGAATTAATAAATTCAAATGGGATTGAATTTAAAGTTAATGGTCACAGAGTTAAACACTACATAGATAGTCCAATGGAATTCGACAACGAAGTTAATCACAATTTCGATACCACAGCTAACTAAGTGTGGGGAGGATCAAGTCTTTAAAGGATAATATGTATTTCTGTTAGAGTTAGATTGTCTGTTTTCGTGTAGTTCTCGAAAATGGAACCCGAACGGTCTTTCCCTAGCAGACCCTAAAGAACTAGTCTTCTCCCCCCATTCTGAATTTTTATTTTTTTTAGGAAATGAAGACTGCCTGTGAACTAAACCATGGTCTAATGCTACACGCTTTGATCACTAAACGTAATAATGACACACTTCCGAGTGAAATAGTATCAGTAATCAGAGAAAGATTGGACGGAGTAAGAAAAGAATCCAGATGCGAAGATAATAAGTCACAATTTGGTAAAGGAAAATCAAAATCCGCAGCGAAAAGAAGAGCACGATACCTTGAAAGATGTCACAAATGCTGAAAATGGTCACATGGAGGTAAATGTTCAAATAATCAAACCTATTCAAATACCGAATTTGTTACTTTATGCAGAGACGGACCGTTCATATGTTTAGAAGAAAAGACACTGAATGCTCGAGGTTACGCCTATGTAGCTATGGAAAACCAATTAAACCGACTATCTTATGAATGGGATAGATCATATAACTAAGAATACTATCTCACAAGTAAGTTTGTACAGTTTTTTTTTTATTTTTATTTTTAACCTTTTGATAATAAACGCTAATTTGTTCGCTATAAAGTATTAAATTGGTATGGAATAAAATTAGGTTTGGCGACCGAAATTATTGATATCATACAAAAATTTATTACATCACTGCGAAATTTAACGTTTATTCTTAAGGTATAAATATCTTTAATCAATCAACCCAAAATATTTCAAAAATTCGTCATGAGTTAAATTAGGTCATGGAACTGAAATTACTTTACCGAAAAGAGGGGCGCATATTTTTGATAATATTTGATTGATTAAAGTGGGATAAAAAGCCAAAAAGATTTTTAATTTTATTTTTACCATGTTTTTAAAATTAATATATAAATCTTAAATTAATATTATAAACTTTGTAAAATCAATATATTTAAAATTGTAAATATTTGAAAAATTAATATAAGTTTGGTGTGATTTTATAATAAGAATTTTTAAATTAAGTTTGGTGTGAATTTTAAATTTTTAAAATAAGAATTTTTAATTTTATGCATTTCAAATTTTAAGTTTGGTGTGAATTTTTAATATTAATTTTGAATTTCATGTATTTTTATTTTAAGTTTGGTGTGAATTTAAAAACAAAAATTTACTTTATCTCATTAAGTTAAAAATATGATTTTTAAAATTCGTCGTAAGTTGAAGACTAGGTCATTGAACCGAAATTGCTTTACCCGAGGGAGGGACGAGAACTTTTATTATCATTATTTTTAATCTTATTGAATTAAAGTATGCCAAAAACATTAAAAAACCCAAAAAAAAATCTTTACTTTTAAAAAACCACGCTTTGATTTGACAAATTTTAAAATTTTGTCGAGGGACAGACTAGGACAACGATCCGAAACGCCCTCGCTCCTAAAGGAAAACAAAATTTTTAAAATTTAATTAATTATAAGTTTTATAAAGTATAAGGTTTTATATAAAAAAAAAATGAAATTACTGTAGCCGGCACCCCATGCGATCGCATGGGGTTTGCACTTGGAACCCATGCGATCGCATGGGGACCAAATGCAGGCCAGAAACAAATAGACAGCGAGTTCTGTTTCTTCTCCACAAAACACACACATTCACGAAACTCACCCAAAAATTCACCAATTTTCGCCATTTTCCACCGTAATTCATCAAATTTCTTGCTCTAATCATGCCTAGATTCTCATTCTTCAGCAAATTGGTAAAAATTACACTCCTAAACTCTATAAATTCCTAGTTTTTGTGATAATTACCAATTTTTTACCTAATGCAATTTTGTTAATTTCTAGTATAATTAGTGTTAAATTGTTAGTATTTTATGCATGTATAACCTAGATTGATGCTATTTAACATAATTTGAAGCCAAAAATTTCAAAATATTTAGAAATCTAGGGTTTGTGTTCTTGAGCAATTTGGGGCTTTTTGATATAAACAGGTTATGGCCGATTTTTGTCATGAATTATTGCTAAATTGAGTAGTGTAACATGTTTAGATAGTTAAATGATCCAAACATTGATCCTAAACATGATTTTTGGAGATTAAAGTGGACTTTTTAAGTCCAAAATTCATGAACTTGATTAATTTGATATATTTGTCATTTGAGACTTGTTTAATTATTAGTAATGAATATTTTGACATGTTATTTAAGTTAAATGCTTATGAATTTTGTATACATTTTCATATGTGCTTATTTGAAAAGTGTAGAATTGTGAAAAATTGTGAAAATGTGTATAAGTTTAATTTTGATTTAACATGTTATAGTGATTGTTTTAAGTTGTTATTTTGCTAACACTAATGCATATTTGGATGCACAAATTTTGTGTTTAATGTGTTTTGCAGAAAGCCGATACTGGAGGTTCAGGAGCATCATCATCTAGACGACCTGCACCCGCACCAGAACCAGAACCAGAAATGCAACACGAACAAGAACCACAACAGGAACAACAACAGCTTGATCAGCACATACCTTACTATGATCCGGTACAGTTTGTTGATGAATTCATAGTATTCCCAATGAGGCCGCCAGTAGAATTCCCAACGATTCCTGAGCACACTCTGCATCCTAATCTCAGATTTGATAGGAGATGGAGAGATTACGAGACATATCAAAGGAACAAATTCAAATTGGTAACAAAAAATGTAGAGGTGCCAAGGATAATCGATTGGTCCCCTTTGGAAACGGTCCATCTAGCTGACCGTGTTAGACAGCTTTTAGTTCAAAGGTATGGCAGTTCTTCTTTTACAGATTGGAAACGTCTTTTCACCATTCGTAGACCTGTATATAAGGAATGGTGTGTTGAGTTGATGAGTACTGTATCACTTGATACAAATATAGTTAGAATAGATGATAGAAGATTTCTTAGGTTTATCCTTGGCGATAGAATGTACAGAATGTCCATGTTGGACATGGCCAGGGCCTTACAGATATATACTCCTGGTGAGTTGCTATTACCCGATTGTACAAATTTGATTCATTATGGTGAAAGGGTAGATAGTAACTTTGACGCTGACGCCATTTGGAGGCGTATGTCACATTTTGATGTTTTTACACGAGCAGGAGGACACTCCTATACACATATTGACAGAGCCGAGCTTTGTATTATTCATAGATTTTTGGCTAACTCGATTACACAGAGAGGTCATAATAAAGAAAAAATTACCTTACATGATTTATTCTACCTAAAGTGTATTCGGGATCCTAGAAGCTTTGTCAATATCCCTTACTGTGTTGCTTTTTATTTATCTAAAATGGTAGAGGGAATGCAGGACGGGAGTATAATAGGAGGAGGTATTTTTGTGACTCTCATTGGAGAGTATTTAGGTGTTGATAGGAACCAAGGGGGTCCATTAAAGCTTTGTAGAGAACAGGTTGAGCCCTTAGGATTGAAAGTTTATGTAGGTGCTAAGGTATTGAAAAGTAGACGTAACCAGGCAGTACCCTATGAGGGATCCCATCCTCAGGTAGAGAGAGGCTCAGACGAGGAAATGGAGGAGGCGGAAGACATTAGGGATGTCTTTCGAGATGCTATTCTTGACGTCCACGTTCGTATAGATGAGGAAGCAATGACGAACGCGGCCAGACATAGTATGTATGAGCAGTGGAACTCCGAGCGAGTATTCAAGGATTATAGGCGACGCCAACACGATAGCTGGTTAGTTCATCAGCACCAAATCATGAGCCAGCTATCATATCAGGTACCAAATAACTATGTACCTACTCGACCTGCTCTTTTTCCGCTACATAGCCCCGATATCCGACCACCCTTTAACCGGTATGACTATAACCAAGCCTATCAAAACACCTATAACCAACAATGGAACCCACCTGACGAGATGAACTGGAACCCATATCCAGACTAATTTAGTTCCATTTGGTTATTTTTATGATTTTTTTGTTTTTATCTTTTGACTTTTTCATGTTTAAACTTATGTTATTGGATATATTTGTGTAATTTTTATTATTTTTTTTATTATTGTGTACTAATATTTCATATTTAGAATTTGAAAGTGGGATATTAAGTCCCATTTCAAATTGCCATGCATGATTAAATTTGTATGTATGTATATTGTCGATTGTACAAAACAGGGTAAAACAGCGCATTTTCAAAGACTGGCATTAAGTTCAGCAAAAGCTACTAATTTTGACGACAAGATGACAAATAAATGTGATGTAACAACAGACGAAATGAACAAATGATATGCACCATTTATCATTCAGCAACCAAACGCCAATATGTTTGGAAACTTTGGTAAAATTTAATCATTTTTACGCTAATCACCCTCAATAATTTAAATTGTTACTGATTTCTTGCAAATGAGGGCATTGCAAGATCTTAAGTGTGGGAAGGGGTTAAATTTTTTCGGATTTTTAAAATTTTTATCTTAAACACTTGGTTACCAATAAAAATACTAGTAACGTAGTAGTTGTATTAGAATCTAGTGCTCTCTGATGATAAAGAACAGCCCTAGTCTTATATACTGACTACCCAATTCTAGTAAAATTTTTCAAAATTTTCAATTAAATGAACTCAAAATCATGTTTATACATATTTATGAACGATAAAACTAGGTGTTAACACCGAAATTATTGTTAGCTCAGAAAGGACATAAATTGAGAAACAAACCAAAATGTTAAAATTCATTTAAAATGGAATAGAGGACAATAAAAAATGAAAATAAAAGCCAAGTGTGGGAAAAATTACCAAGTTATCTTAAAACATATGTCACATATTTCTGTAACAAATAACTGAAAATACTTTTGCTTTGGACTAAACTAAACTATTTTACCCGATGAAAGAAAAGAAGAGATGGATCTACACGATGAATCAATTCCATCACTAAAAGAAAGTAAAGTCTTCCGAAAAAGAAACGCGCTTCTTGATTTAGGTCAAGAAGTTGTCGTCCAGACCAGCTGTAGGTTGACGAAAAACCTAGGAAAGTCATCACTAAAATCAGCAGGAAATCCACGGACCTCAGCATTAAACAGGGTTACCAAGTGGTCAGACTTATCCTAACCATGAGAGGATCTGTCTCGTAAAATGGGGAGGGCGCCGTGCAAATTAGCTTGATAAGACTAATGAATCAAACCCCCAGAAAAGGATAATCTCCTTAAAGATTAAAAATCAGCTTTTAAGCCTGATATTACTCAATCCTAGAGATCGACCTTAAAGATTGAGAATTCAAACTCATGGAATTCAATGATATCTAAACTCGAGCTTGAACGAGAAAATATTTTGATCAAATTATAAACCGATTGGTTTTCTGAAAACCCATTTTCAATGCGTTCATTACCATTGAACGTAAAATCCTAGGAATTCACCTGGAATTCATTAGGTCATCTGAACCAAATCGGGTGTCAACCGTAAGAACGGTGGTTGCATAGCATGGTTAAAGACAAGACCTTGTGCCAGACCGAAAAATTATAAGGGTGATCTTTACTATTGCTCCTACAAAGGATAGTAATTGCGTCCGACACGTTATAGACCATAATTAAAAGCATGTCAGGGGACATTGCCTTAACAGTTGCTTGTTCAACGCTTTCCTTTACAACCGGACGGTAGTTTACCGAAAGGTAATATACGGGACAAGTAAACTGAACGTGTTGCTTTCCTAATACAAGGTTAGCAAGTGGGTGACACAAAACCGCAACTTTTGAGCTAAAATTTTCAAATCTGAAACCCACCAAACCCACAAAAATATTTTGCAAACACCGGTAAAGGGTTATTCCGGAAAACTTATCTAGGGTAAAAACTAGATTTAATTTTCAAAAGATCAAATGTTTTCATAAAGATCCAATTTCCTTAATGGATCTAAATTTTTATAGTCATGTGGGACTGTAAACCATATCGTTACTACCATTGTTTATACCGCCGTATAGAAATCACTGATGTACAAAGTGTGAAGAATAAAGAAGTGATTCTAGTATTTCAAGATGATATTGCTTGAGGACAAGCAACGCTCAAGTGTGGGAATATTTGATAATGCTAAAAACGAACATATATTTCATAGCATTATTCCTCAAGAAAGACAAGCTTTTAGTTTCAATTGTTCTATTTAAAAGTGATATTCGTTTAAATAATAAAAGGTGAAGACAAAAGATAGATTCGACGAATTGAAGACGCAAACGACCAAAAAGCTCAAAAGTACAAAATACAATCAATGAGGTTCCAATTATTAATAAGAAACGTCTCAAAATTACAAGAGTACAAGATTCAAAACGCAAAGTACAAGATATTAAATTGTACGCAAGGACGTTCGAAAATCCGGAACCGGGACCAGAGTCAACTCTCAACGCTCGACGCAACGGACTAAAAATTACAAGTCAACTATGCATATGAATATAATATAATATATAATTAATTCTTAAAATTAATATATATATATATATATATATATATATATATATATATATATATATATATATATATATTATATTATATTTATAAAACGTCGGCACAAGGAAACAAGCAACATGTGAGCTCTCCCAGCTGGCCATGCGATCGCATGGCCAGGAAGAAGAAAGTCCATGCAATCGCATGGCATGAAAAGTCAGGCCACATCTCCTATAAATTCGCAGTTTGGTGAACGCAAAAATATATATCCATCAATCTCTCTATCTATATACGTAATATTTATATTTATAATTTATATTTTAATTTTAATTTTAATTATAATTCTAATAATAAGGGTATGTTAGCGAATGTTGTAAGGGTGTAAGTCGAAATTCTGTCCGTGTAACGCTACGCTATTTTTAATCATTGTAAGTTATGTTCAACCTTTTTAATTTAATGTCTCGTAGCTAAGTTATTATTATGCTTATTTAATTCGAAGTAATCATGATGTTGGGCTAATTATTAAAATTGGGTAATTGGGCTTTGTACCATAATTGGGGTTTGGACAAAAGAATGACACTTGTGGAAATTAGACTATGGGCTATTAATGGGCTTTATATTTGTTTAACTAAATGATAGTTTGTTAATGTTAATATAAAGATTTACAATTGGGCATCCCTATAAATTACCATATACACTCGATCGGACACGATGGGCGGGGTACTTATATGTACGAATAATCGTTCATTTAACCGGACACGGGAATGGATTAATAGCCACTAGAATAATTAAAACAGGGGTGAAATTATGTACAAGGACACTCAGTCGACATCCTGGTGTAATTATTAAACAAAGTATTAAAATCTTGTTACAGTTTAAGTCCCCAATTAGTTGGAATATTTAACTTCGGGTATAAGGATAATTTGACGAGGACACTCGCACTTTATATTTATGACTGATGGACTGTTATGGACAAAAACCAGATGGACATATTAAATAATCCAGGACAAAGGACAATTAACCCATGGGCATAAAACTAAAATTAACACGTCAAACATCATGGTTACGGAAGTTTAAATAAGCATAATTATTTTATTTCATATTTTATTTCCTTTATTTTATATTTAATTGCACTTCTAATTATCGCATTTTTATTATTGTATTTAATTGCACTTTTAATTATCGTACTTTTTAATTATCGCACTTTTATTATTCGCAATTTCATTATCGTTATTTACTTTACGCTTTAATTTAAGTCTTGTATTTATTTATTATTTTACATTTGGTTTTAACTGTGACTAAAATTTTAAAATCGACAAACCGGTCATTAAACGGTAAAAACCCCCTTTATAATAATAATATTACTTATATATATATTTGTATTTTTATAAAAGTAAACTAATATAGCGTTAAGCTTTGTTTAAAGATTTTCCCTGTGGAACGAACCGGACTTACTAAAAACTACACTACTGTACGATTAGGTACACTGCCTATAAGTGTTGTAGCAAGGTTTAAGTATATCCATTCTCTAAATCAATAAATATCTTGTGTAAAATTGTATCGTATTTAATAGTATTTCCTGATAAAATATAAAGCTATTTTATATACACCTCGCATAACATCAATAACAATAGTAATAGTAATAATAATAATAATAATAATAATAATAATAATAATAATAATAATAATAAGAATAATACTAACAATGATAATAGTAATCATAATATTAATAATAATAATAATAATAATAATAATAATAATAATAATAATAATAATAATAATAATACTAATAATACTAATAAGAATAATAGTAATAATAATAATAATAATAATAATAATATTAATAATAATAATATTAATAATAATATTAATAATAATATTAATAATATTAATAATATTAATAATTAATAATATTAATAATATTAATAAAGTAATAATAATAAAAATAATATTACTAATAATAATAATAATAATAATAATAGAGATAATAATAATTAATAATACTAATAATAATAATAACACTACTAATACTAATAATACTAATAATAATAATATTAATAATAATAATAATAATAATAATAATAATAATAATAATAATAATAATAATAATAATAATAATAATAATAATAATCATACTAATGATAATATTAATAATACTAATGTTAAAAATAATAATAATAATAGTAGTAATAATAATTTTAATCCAGATAATAATAATAATAGTAATAATAATTTTAATAATTATTATTATCTACATACTAAAGGAGGTGGGGTTTGTGGTCGTTTTGCCCCCCCCCCCCCACCACTTTATCAAACGACACCCAACCAAACCCAACCTTAAAAAACGCAAAACACCCCCCTCAATTATAACCAACATACAAAAACTACACTAAACTCCAGGGAGGTAAAACATAAATTCTCTTACTTAGAATAAAAACTCCACCCAAATGCTTTGACTTCCCGTATCTTCCTGCTCGACGCGAATTAAATTCCACCAACCACACCGTTAAACTCGAAATTTTTTTATGAACAAAACGAAATTAACTATGTTCGAAACGGACACTTTTAAAAAAACGCTAAACACAACGACAGCCGGACAGCACCGTCAGACTCGAAATAGTTTTATGAAAAAAACAATAATAACGACTTTCGAAACGGACACTTTTTAAAAAATGCTAACACAACGATAGCCTGTATCTTCCTGCTCGCCGCGAGTTAAATTTTTTCGACAGCACCGTCAGACTCGAAATAATTTTATGAACGAAACGAAACTAACTATGTTCGAAACGAACACTTTTTAAAAAAACACTAAAGACAACGACATCTATAACGGCGCTTAACACATGAGGTGTTTTCCCTTATGTAAATACAGAAATATACGTTAAATATGAATACGCATGCCGAAAGTTTGACGACCCGGAAATTTTCGATCAAATTTAAACTTAATCTTTATATGATTTCGACACGATAAGCAAAGTCTGTAATATTGAGTCTCAAAAGTTTTGGAACTGTTTATATGAATTCATTTGTCCTTCGACTGTTCCCGACGATTCACGAGCAATTGTGTATAAATAGACATGTAAATACATACACACATACACACACACACACACACACACACACACATATATATATATATATATATATATATATATATATATATATATATATATATATATAAATATAAATATAAGTATTGAAATACTAAAATGTAATTAAATCATTAGAATTAAATATGTAATATATTATACAAGGTAATAATGTGATTATTAAAATAAAACTATATATAAGTGTATATGACTTCTATAAATAGTTATTTGGATATGTATATTACAAAATATAAAAGGTTTAACTATTATATGTTATATATATATAATTATTAAAATATACATGATTAATAATATGTAATATTAATATATTAAATTTAACTGCAAGTTAAAATACTATTGATGTTATTACTTTTATTAAAATAAATATTGTTAGTAAAATATATAATAGTATTATATATAACATATAGATATGAAATTTGATAGGTAAAAATTATTATTTTTTTAACATTAATAATATTAATATTATTATGATTAGCATTTTTATTAGTATCATTAATAATACTATTATTATCATCTTTATTATGTGTATCATTTTTATTTATAATTATAAAACCTATTTTTTTATTAAAAGTTTCCATTATCTTTATTATGAACATTATCATACCAATATTTTCTATTACACTGTATTATTTGATATTATTATTATCATTATTATTATTTCTATTATTATTATTATTATTATTATTATTATTATTATTATTATTATTATTATTATTATTATTATTAGTACTTGTATTATTATTAATATTATTAATAATATAATTATTATTTTATAAAAATTATTTACGGATTTATACAATATTGGAATCAAAACCAGTTGCACGTTCTAATCCATACTGTATTGATTTTTGTTTCTGTCTCCATTCTGGTTACCAGTCGAATAATTCACAGATACAACCAATTGAACGTCCTAATCCGAATCTACTTTCTATATTCTATTTTTATTCTTTCTTATGATTTTGATTCTATATGTCGACAATCTGTTACAAGTCAGTTTCAATTGCCAAATACAAATAATTGAGATCAAATATATTACTACATCACTCCCTCATTCACATTATATATACCTTCGACTGCAATTCAACAAGGAAACCAAAAACTAAAACAGATAAAGCTTTGACACCTCTGTTTTAAACTCAAACTGCAAAAACCCCGAGTTCAAATTCAATTTCAAAATGTATGAATGTAGTTTTGTCAGAAATCCTTCACTCAAACTACCTGTAAAGTATCAACTCCCAATTTTTATTATTGAGTACGAATTTGGAAGTCAAACTTCAAATTCAAAAAGTCAACCGATTGTTCTTCATCAAAATTCGGATTCCTTTTTGTGTTTCAAGTAAAATGATGATTCCTAAAGTTTGTAGGAATGAATTAAAAACATTTTCATGTAGAAATCACTAGCTAAAACGGTTTTAAATTCAAAATCATAATGGGTGTTCTTCGTTTCTTTTTAGAGACCTGTGAATGATTTTTTTTCTTTTTTTTTTTCATTTCTGTTAATCTAATCAAGTAATAAGAGTTGTTTTCTGTTTCATTTATGAAACCTAAATCGTTAGAAAGTGAACATTTTGATTGTTAATATCTCTGATCGACTTTGAAAGTGAAGAAGGAGGAGAAAATAAATAATACGGGTTATAAAGTATTCGATTAGGTTTAAAACAGATAAAATGGATCAGAGGACTGGTGTTGGGTGTTTCGGGTTAAGCGTGAGGTCTCGGGTTCGAGCCCGACTTGTGACATTTTTTTTAATCCGAGCATTTTGAGGTAGTTTTCATTTTTAAAATTATTATTATTATTATTATTGTTATTATTATTAGTAATATTATTATTATTAATAATATAAAGATTATTGATTATTTATTATTATCGTATTTATAATTATTATTATATTTGTTATTATAAGTATTATAATTATAATTATTATTAGTTAGTATTATTATTATTATTATTATTATTATTATTATTATTATTATTATTATTATTATTATTATTATTATTATTATTATTATTATTATTATTATTATTATTACTATCATTAATATAATTAATGTTATTATCAATATAGTTATTAATATGTATAATCATTATGTATTAGTAGTATTATTATTATGCAAGTTGTTATTATCAACATTAATATTAGCATTATTATCATATGTATGGTTATTATTGTCATTCTTATTATTAATATCATTAAGTATCATTATCATTAATATTAGTATTAGAAGTACCATTTAACATTTATTATAGTAATATTAATTATAGGGTCATTAAAATTTCTATTTAAAACGATAATTATTATTAAAATTACCATTACTATTAAAAATTTTATTTTTGCTAAAACTATTATTTTTACTAGTAAAATTATCATTTTTATTAAAATTACTATTATTACTATCAGTATTATTATTATTATCCTTAATCTAGTAATTACTACAATTAATAATTTTTACAAAACGAAAGATATATATATATATATATATATATATATATATATATATATATATATATATATATATATATATATATGCTCGTCACTTATTTCTGTTTTGATTTTTGAATGCTCTGTTGCCCTCTTTTGCAACAGTGTTTTATTTGACCTTGTTCCAAGTTTTCGTTGGCATAGAGCATCAAGATTAGAAATCGAGCTACCGTCTTCTTTATACATGGCAGCTTGATTCAAGAAGCTGAATTTTTGCTTCTGTATATATATATATATATATATATATATATATATATATATATATATATATATATATATTATATAAAGTATACTAACACTAAATAAAATTTCGTTTTAACCAATAACATTAATTAAATATCAAATATGTATCATAACGTAATATAAGTATTAATAAAATTATATATATAAGAATATTAATCTTAATATATAAAATAATATGTATACACTTGTTTGATTACGATTATATGTATTAATGAAAATACAAATGGTATAGGTTCGTGAATTCGAGGCCAACTCTACATTTGTTCAATGTCGTCATATGTATTTTTACTACAAAATACAGTATTGTGAGTTCATTTGATTCCCTTTTACTCTTTATATTTTTGGGACTGAGAATACATGCGATGTTATTACAACTGTTTTATTAAATGCCTTTGAAATCTATATTTTTGGACTGAGATGCTTTTTAATGTTTGACGAGATAGACACAAGCAAAACATTCCTCGAATGAATTATTATGCAGACGGAGGTTCTGCGGATTATTATTGAATTAGTTGGACGTTATAATTGCCACTAATTGTTGTGAATATTTCCCCTGATTATTATTGCTTGGTAACCTAAGAATTAGAAAACTGGTATGGCCCTAATTCACGCGAATCCTAAAGGTAGCTACCGGGTTTAACACCCCCACCCAGAATGTTCACTAGACGGAAGAGCTAGTGGGCGTGGTGTTTAGTACTTCGAAGTTTATATATTATACAGACGAGATGTTCTGTTTTGGGGATATTTTTGATGCGCATTATATGTTAAGGTAGGTTACCATGTTGAGCAACGAAATCAAAGTGAATGTTATGTATCGAGAGAATGATTTTTATACACAGGTTATGTGTATTATTTTTGTGCACGAGATATGTGTACGGTTATTAAAAATCCCGAGGCAACCTACGGGGGAGAAAAGGATACGAATCTACTCTGCCAAGCATTATGAAAAATGGTTTAGTACACGAGATATGTGTACTGTATTCAAATCTTATGGTCTATCAAAATGATGAATTTTATTGTTTACGATAAACCTATGAACTCACCAACCTTTTGGTTGACACTTGAAAGCATGTTTATTCTTAGGTATGAAAGAAATCTTCCGCTGTGCATTTGCTCATTTGAGAGATATTACTTGGAGTCATTCATGACATATTTCAAAAGACGTTGCCTTCGAGTCATTGAGTTCATCAAGAATATTATTAAGTCATTGATAGTTTGATATATTATGAAATGGTATGCATGCCTGTCAACTTTCGATGTAATGAAAGTTTGTCTTTTAAAAACGAATGCAATGTTTGTAAAATGTATCATATAGAGGTCAAATACCTCGCAATGTAACCAAATGTAATGTATTCGTCCAGATGGATTAGGACGGGTCGTTAAAGAAAGCCCCCGCCGTATCGCGCAATCCGGACTAGTTATTATTATTATAGTAATAATACTAATAATAATAATTCTAATAATACTAATAATAATACTAAGTATACTTATAACAATAATACGTAATAATACTATTAATAATAATAATAATAATAATAATAATAATAATAATAATAATAATAATAATAATAATAATAATAATAATAATATTAATACTAATAATAACAATAATAATAATAATAGCAATAATAATAATAATAATAATAATGATAATAATAATAATAATAATAATAATAATAATAATAATAATAATAAAACTATAATAATAATAATAATAATAATAATAATAATAATAATAATAATAATAATAATAATAATAATAATAATAATAATAATAATAATAATAATAATGATAATAATGATGATGATGATGATGATGATGATGATGATGATGATGATGATAATAATAATAATAATAATAATAATAATAATAATAATAATAATAATAATAATAATAATAATAATAATAATAATAATGGAAAAGTGAATATGAATAACAACACCATATAACCTTATATGATAACCCTGAAAAACTTTGTCGTTTATACTACAAATAAAAAAAAGGTCCTACATTCACGTTCTCGTATTGCTGCACCTCACTCTAATTTCATTTTCCTCAATGGCGATAATCTTTTTTTAAGATATCCATTTGGCTTAAGGCTTCATCCAATTAATGATTGATTCTGATCATTCAATACAGCAAAAGTTAAAATTAATTATTATTATTTTGTTACGAAACATCATTTATTTACAACAAAAATCGGAAAAGTGGTCAATTGGTCATTGTGATGCTAAAACATGATGTCATATTAATTTTCTAATCAATATTATTTATTTAGAACAACGGTAATTTTAGTAAACAACAACGACTCCCTAGCAAGATGTTAAAAGAAAATTACAAGGGGCATGAAAGCCATAAGTTCCAATTAGAAATAGCATTTCCCCTATATCTAACTCACATAAATGAATAAAACTTAACGGAATCAATGATACAACTCTTATTCAAGGATTTGTCGTTATATAACGAACAAATTCTGAACCGACAAGTAATCCAAAGAACAGCAGCAACTATCGAAATCACTTCTTTTCTCGTCACTTGTTCTGTTACCACTCTCAAACCAGCTTAATACCTCGTGCCAAGAAGCGAATACCGGAATAGGCAAATTTAACCATTAGGAAACGAATTGTCATACTTATGTAGCCATCGACCAAGAAAAAAAACAAATGTGGAATACTTTCAATGCCTTATTTACAAATAACACAACTTATATAATCGATTTCCAAACCACGTCATGAAAGATTAAGCCTGTGAGGAAGTCTATCCAAATATGAACCGCCAAATAAAGATGTTGATTTTACCGGGGAAAAAACTCTTCCAACTCCTTTGAATATATAGTGTAGTGAGCATCAAGTGGTTAATATGGGACTTGGCCAGTTTCACAGAATGGATCCCTTCCCCCGCAATGGACCATTTTCATAAATCTTCAAAATCCTGAAACACAACATTAAGTAACTCTTCCCACAACAAATTCAAAGAGGCGTAGTTCCTACGACTTATTTCTTTACGGGACCAATTCCAAATCAAAACCCCATTAACGCACTTATTAGCAAAAGACACATCTCGATCATTTACCAAGTGGTATAAACGACTATAACGAATGTAGAGAGGCGAGTCACCTATCCACGTGTTGTTCCTAAAATTTATAAGCCTACCATTCCTAATTTTCCTCTTAAACATGTCGCTATGAGTTAAGTTATTAGATTCAGCTTTCTTACAACTATGAACAATATTATGCCATACAACATGTAAATTTGTATGTTCGAAAATTGATCCATGGATAGCCTTTAACACCTTTGACCAAAGAGAAATAGGAGACAAGAGAAATCTCCATTTCCATTTAAGTAACAATGTCATATTGAATGCTTTCTGTAAGTAACTAGAGGGGGGGTGAATAGTTACTTAATGGTTTCTTAAAACTTTTTTGAAATCTTTAGCTATTAAAAGATAAGTTTTAAGTGCGGAAGCGTCCGTGTTTGTTAATGCAAGTATGTAAAGAATGTAAGTGCACAAACACAAGGATTTATAGTCGTTCGGGAGGATGTTAACTAATCCTCCTTAATCCACTCCCCAATTCTAAGAATTGAGAATTTTCTTCACTATGATACCCCAAACCCGGTGGAGTGTCCGGATACAACATTAGCTCCTCGATAAGCCGCTACTTATGAACCCTTACGTCCCTTTGAAGAATTCACAAACACCAAATGCTCTTACCACAAGATCTTAATGCTCTAGCCTAGTGAAATCACAACTACCTTCAAGATCCCTTTAAGAAGATAGCTCACTAGTAAACTTATAGCTAAGCTTACAATCACTCATAGTTCTTCAATAGGTCACACCAACTTAATTCCCAATGGAATTGTTCAACTTCCTAGATCCCTTTAAGGAAGTTGAATCATTAAGCAAGATGGTGTTTCCTATCATAAGAACTATCTAAATTCCTTGACCCCCTAAGGAAGTGTCTTACAAAGTAAACTTAAAGATACAAATAATAAGTACAAAGTTTAGTGTAAGTAGAATCTCTCTTTCTCTCTTATAATCTCTCTATAGATATGTGCTTGAGGTTTGGGTGTCATAACCCGACCTTAACCATAAGGACGAATACAATAACATATGATTTCATCGCGAGTTATTGACCTCTATATGCGACATTTTTCAAAAACTGCATTCATTTTTACATTACAAACCATAGCTTTTATTACAAATACAAGGTTTAAACAACTTAATAATGATTATCGTTTAGCGATAATCTTAGACTTACAAACTTTACATGTGATAATAACAATACGAACTCCAACATATTTTACATTACAAATCCTCCGATATGCAGTTTTATTTTTGACACAAATATGCATACTCAAGATCTTGCTTAAATTCAACATGTTGCAGCGGAAGCTTTTAGTTATCACCTGAGAATAAACATGCTTAAAACGTCAACATAAAGTTGGTGAGATATAGGTTTAATGCCGTCATCGTTATGAATATAGACCACAAGATTTCATATATAAACGTTTTAATAAAAATATTCTAAGTTGTTGAGCACTTGATAACCATACTTAACATTTAATCAACGTCGCATATTCCCTTTATTATGAAATCTTACTACACCGTACCAAGTGTAGTCACCGAAACGAAGTACTGTGCAACCGTTAAATACTGGTCGTCCAGTCCGGTTGGGGTTGTCAGGCTCGATAGATCTATCAACAGGATTCGCGTTTACAATACCTCATATAAATAGTAGTTACCAAGTTACAGGGAAGTATGCCAGTGGTACAACTCAACGTAGAATATATATTTTTAATCACTTGTGTCCATAACGTAAATCATAAAATGCATGTATTCTCATCCCGAAATATTTAGAGTTTAAAAGTGGGACTATATACTCACTTTTGTCTTGAAGGTATTTAACTCGACTTGGTCTCCGATAGATATCACGAACCTAACCATATATATAATATATCAACATATTTTCTTTTCAAGTAATCGTTACATATATATATATATATATATATATATATATATATATATATATATATATATATATATATATATATATATATATACTTTTAATACTTTTAATATTTTCTTAGTCCGTAGTTAACAGTCCGATGTTAGTGGTCCACAATTAATTGCTTGAATAAAATAAATAAAGACCCCATCGTATTCGTGTTGATCAGAATTAATCTTGACCCATGGTACCATGTTGTCAAATGACGTGTTGCGTACATAAAGTACCGTGTTGTCAAATGACGTGTTGCGTACAATCATGAGGTCTTATGATTAATCTTTTCGTGTTGTTTACGGGTGGTCCTGAAATATATAAAATATAATCATAAGTAAATATATATTAAATATTATGTTAATTAGCCAAGATATGATTAATCCGATTTTGTCATAATATGATATATTACAGGTCTTGAAGTGTTTTTTAAAAATCAAATTAGAAGGATCTATTTAGTTTGCGAACAAGTTTGAAATCACTCAAACTATGTTCTTGTTGTTAAAATTTTATAACACAAAATAAGATAGCTATATAAATATGAATCGAATAAGGTTATGAATAAGGTTACTACCTCAAGTTACTTGGACAAAGCTACTGGAAAAGGTAAGCAAAATCTTGGAATCAAAAGAGTGGTGGAGTGGGATTGAAAGATTGGAAGTAATCTCCTTGAAATCGGATGACTATATTGATATGTTCTTGAGTAGGTAAATGAAGAGAGATTAGGGAGTGAATTAACTTGAAAGAAAATTGGAAATGAAATTGTATGTGTGTGTGTGCAAAATAGCATGATTATGAGATGGATATATAGGAGATTTAGTTTGTTTTCTTGCACAAAAGTCACACATGAGGTTAAATGGCTGGTTCCCACATGTAACATCATGTCTAGTGGCTGATCATTGAAGTTTATTGTTGGTATATACCAATAGTAAATACGTATAAAAGCTGGGTATGATACGGTTACATATACCCTAGATATACTTGTAGAAATTTTGAGGAATCGGAACGAGAATTCAAATATGGACGGGTTTATAACTGTAAAAGAGGCTCAAAACTGGGCTTTTATTTTTGGGTCAAACCGGGCCAAAATAAAATTATAAGACATTTTTAATAAAGCAATGTTAGCCCAAAAAAAAATTTTCAAGTTGACCTGGCAGCTCGACCCCAGCCAGGGGCTCTGACCCTTGGACCCCGCCAGGGGTTGCCACCCCTTGGACCCCGCTTATCGGGGGCGCTGCCCCCGAACCCCCGTCATAATCAAGATAAGTTCAAACAAGTGTGCACTCCACACTTCCCCAAACTTGTTCGATATTTATCAAGATTATTTTGGTTACAAATTAATCCCATTACACTTAAATCATATTGGTGACATAGATCACCAACACATTATATATTGTAAGTATATATGTCAAAGAATGTTACATATAGTTATCGTTTTGATAACTTAAGTTAGTGGTCTCAAAGTATACTTATAACTCATTGTTGTTAGTTCATAATGAAATGTTAAACCATCCTTAAATCATGTTAAATATGTATAGATATGTACATATACATAATCGTATAATTATCGTGTGTTATATAGTTCGTGATATCATCGATCAAATTGGACGGTCAAACGTTGTGTGAAACTCTTTTCAAAAACATAAGTCTCAACAGTTTGAATTGCTTATCATGTTGGTAAGGTTTATTTTATGTAAATATTAATCTCATAAGTATAAAACGATCGAAAAAATCCGGGTCGTTACAGTACCTACCCGTTAAATAAATTTCGTCCCGAAATTTTAAAGTTGTACCTATTTTGCGTTGTCCGGAAACAAATGTGGATACTTTTGTTTCATCTGATCCTCTCGTTCCCAAGTAAACTCGGGACCCCTTAGAGCATTCCAATGAACCTTAACGATTGGTATGTTGCTCTGCTTGAGCCGTTTAACTTCACGGTCCATGATTTCGACTGGTTCTTCTATGAATTGTAGTTTCTCATCGACTTGGATTTCTTCAAGAGGAATGGTGAGATCTTCCTTTGCAAGACATTTCTTATATATATAGAGGTTTGAGACGTGAAATGAATTATGTACCCCGGTGAGTTGTTGTGGTAACTCGAGTCGATAAGCTACCGGTTCGATGCGTTCGATGATCTTGAACGGGCCTACATACCTTGGGTTCAGTTTACCCCTTTTTCCAAAACGTATTACACCTTTCCAAGGTAACACCTTTAGCATAACCATGTCACCAATCTGAAACTCTAATGGTTTCCTTCGGACATCGGCGTAGCTCTTTTGGCGACTACGGGCTGTTTTCAATCTCTCCTTGATTTGCACTATCTTCTCAGTAGTTTCATGGATAATCTCGGGACCAGTTAATTGTCAATCTCCTACTTCATTCCAACAGATAGGGGATCTACACTTCCTTCCATACAGTGCTTCGAATGGTGCAGCTTTAATGCTCGCATGATAACTATTATTATACGAGAATTCTGCTAATGGTAGATATTTATCCCATCCATTTCCAAAATCGATCACACATGCCCTGAGCATGTCTTCAAGAGTCTGAATTGTTCTTTCACTCTGCCCGTCAGTTTGCGGATGGTATGCGGTGCTCATATTCAAACGGGTTCCCAGGGCCTCCTGTAGTGATTGCCAAAACTTTGATGTAAATCTACTATCACGATCGGATATAATGGAAATAGGTATTCCATGCATTGAAACAATTTCCTTTATGTATAATCGTAATAGTTTCTCCATTCTATCCGTTTCCTTTATAGGCAAGAAATGTGCAGATTTGGTGAGACGATCAACTATTACCCAAATGGTGTCATAACCCCAGGCAGTCTTAGGTAACTTTGTGATGAAATTCATGGTAATACCATCCCATTTCCATTCTGGGATTTCTGGTTGTTGAAGTAACCCTGACGGCTTCTGATGTTCTGCTTTGACTTTGGAACAAGTTAAACATTCCCCAACATATGTTGCAACATCTGTCCTTAAATTAGGCCACCAATAATGCGTCTTAAGATCTTGATACATCTTTCCAACTCCAGGATGTATCGAGTATCTTGTCTTATGTGCCTCATTCAATATCAACTTCCTTAATCCACCCAACTTCGGTACCCAAATACGATTTGCAAAATATCGAATTCCGTCTTCCCGCATAACGAGTTGCTTCTCATACTTCTTCATTATTTCATTTCCTATGTTTTCTTTAGTAAGAGCTTCTCGTTGAGCCTCTTTGATTTGTGAGTTGAGATTTATTGCTCGTACTCGAATTGGTTCCCGTTCCTTTCTGCTTAGAGCATCGGCTACTACATTCGCTTTCCCGGGATGATAGCGAATCTCACAATCATAGTCGTTTATCAGCTCGACCCACCTACGTTGCCTCATGTTCAGCTGTTTCTGATCGAAAATATGTTGAAGGCTTTTATGATCAGTAAACACAGTGCATTTAACTCCATATAAATAGTGTCTCCATATCTTCAATGCAAACACTACTGCCCCCAATTCTAGATCATGCGTCGTATAATTCCGCTCGTGAATCTTCAATTGTCGAGATGCGTATGCAATAACTTTCTTTCGTTGCATAAGGACGCAACCAAAACCTTGTCGCGAAGCGTCACAATATATCTCAAAATCATCGTTCCCTTCAGGTAACGATAAAATAGGTGCCATGGTCAACTTCTTCTTGAGTAATTGAAATGCACTCTCCTGCTCAACGGTCCATTCGTACTTCTTCCCTTTTTGTGTTAACGCTGTCAATGGTTTAGCTATTCGGGAAAAATCTTGAATAAACCTTCTATAATAACCAGCTAAACCCAAAAATTGGCGTATCTGCGTTGGTGTCTTAGGAGTCTCCCATTTTTCAATGGCCTCAATTTTAGCTGGATCAACCTGAATTCCTTTGCTACTAACAACGTGGCCAAGAAATTGCACTTCTTTCAACCAAAATGCACACTTAGAAAATTTGGCGTATAACTGTTCTTTTCTTAACAATTCTAATACCAACCTTAAATGCTGCTCATGCTCTTACTCACTCTTGGAATAGATAAGAATATCGTCAATGAAAACGATAACAAACTTATCTAAATACGGACTACAAACTCGATTCATGAGGTCCATGAATACAGCTGGCGCATTAGTCAACCCAAACGGCATGACCAAAAATTCATAATGACCGTAGCGTGTCCGAAAAGCAGTTTTCAGAATATCTTCTTCTTTGACACGTAATTGATGATAGCCCGATCTTAAGTCGATTTTCGAGTACATACATGATCCTTGTAATTGATCAAATAAGTCATTAATTCTCGATAGTGGATACCGATTCTTGATAGTTAACTTATTTAATTCACGATAATCTATACACATTCGGAAAGATCCATCTTTCTTCTTGATGAATAAAATCGGAGCTCCCCACGGTGAAGTGCTCGATCGAATGAAACCGCGGTCTAGTAATTCTTGTAACTGGCTTTGTAACTCTTTCATCTCAGATGGTGAAAGTCTATATGGAGCACGAGCCACTGGTGCAGCTCCTGGTACTAGATCTATTTGAAATTCTACAGATCTAAATGGAGGTAATCCCGGCAACTCTTTCGAAAATACTTCAGGAAATTCTCTTACCACAGGCACGTCGTTGATGCTCTTCACTTTTTCCTTCGTTTCGACTTTATTAACATGTGCTAGGATAGCATAGCACCCTTTCTTCAAGCACTTTTGAGCTTTCAAACAACTAATGAGTTTTAGCTTTGAGTTACCCTTCTCTCCATAAATCATTAATGGCGTTCTATCCTTACGAGGAATGCGAATTGCCTTCTTGGCGCACACAACTTCAGCTCCTATTTTGGACATCCAGTCCATGCCGACTATTACATCAAAACTTCCTAATTCTACGAGTATCAAATCAGTCTTAAATGTTTCTCCGGCTAAATTTATTTTACAATCACGACAAATTTTATCGGCTTTAATTAGTTTACCATTAGCTAACTCAATCATGTACTTAGCATCTAGAGGTAATGATGAACAATTCAATTTAGCGTGAAAGTCTCTACACACGTAACTTCTATCGGCACCAGTATCAAATATAATAGATGCGGATAAGTTATTAATGGTAAACGTACCCGTAACAAGCTCCGGGTCTTCATACGCCTCCCTAGCATTAATAACAAATGCTCTTCCACGTGCAGATCCGTTATCCTTCTCTGGATTCGGGCACTGACTCTTATAATGACCCTGTTTCCCACACCCATAACAAGTAACAGTGGCCAAGGCAGTTCTATTTGCATTGGTGGCAGGAGTCTTGGTACCGTTTGTATTTGTAGCGGGAACCCTACAATCTTCAGCAAGATGACCTTTTCGATTACAATTGTTGCACACCACATTACAATAACCAGAGTGATGTTTGTGGCATCTGTTACATAAAGGATTTCATCCCTTGTAACCTGAGTTCGAACCGCTACCCGCACCTTGCGTGGTTTCTTGTTTCTTGTTGGATTGTTGATGATTACCTTCCCACTTTCTTTTGTTTCCCGATGTCTTGACATCGGTGTTCTTATCCAGAATAATCTGGTCCATCAACTCGTTCGCCATGGTGATAGCTTCATGAATAGTCTTGGGTTTGGATGCTGTAACATTTACCTTGACCTTTTTAGGCAAACCGTCTTTGTACAGTTCAATCTTCCGTTCTTCGGTTGGTACCAATTCGGGACATAGCAAAGCTAATTCCATGAATCGCTGATTGTAGGTGGTGAGTTCAGTAACAACAGCTTTCAGGCTTCGTAATTCAGCTTCCAACTTTCTAACCTCGTTCCTTGGACAATATTCGTTGATTAGCATTGTTTTGAATTCTTCCCAAGGAGTATCATAAGCTACATCTCCTCCTACGGCCTTCACATAGTTTTTCCACCACGTGAGTGCACTATCTTGTAGGGTGCACGATGCATACTTGGTCATGTCCTTCTCAATACAACCACTGATTTTAAACACAGACTCAATCTTTTCGATCCACCGGGTTAAACCAACCGGTCCTTCTGTTCCACTGAATGATGAGGGCTTGCAACCTTGAAAAGTTTTGTAAGTGCACCCCACACGAGGATTTGGGTTAACTGCAGCACCTCTTGCAGCCTCGACCCATAACATTCTGTCGTTCACTCGCTGATTGATGAGTTCCTGGATTTCTTGTTCCGTCATTCGGTTCAATCGCGCCATAATCTTCAACAAGAATGAAAAAAAGAATAATTATTCACATGGAATATTATAGATGTAGTATGTATTTACAGTACATCGTAGCTTATTAATAATATGAACTAGTTATTATTATAAAAGCCTTTTCTTCTTATTAGCGTTTTATAATTATATCTAGGGTAGTACATACCCGTTAAAGTTCATACTTAATAGCTTAGTACGAAAATCAATTACTACCACCCAAATAATACTTAACCATGGAAAATTATTGCATTTCACACTTCACTATTTTACATATGCTTATCTTACATCAAACATTAAGCAAACCACACTAGTAATATTATTCAAAACATTATATGATCCCATGGTTTAAAACAACAGCGCATCATTTAACCCAAAGCGTTTGTATTAAAAGAAATCGCTTAAAGGTTATCCTGGTTGTCTCCCTGCATTTTGGTTGAGGAACCGAAGAACTGGATGTCGGGATAGAACTAATAGGAATAGCGGGAATAGGTGTGGAAGTATCTGGTGGAGTTGGTGCCACAACATCCTCTCTAGACTCGGGATTTAGATTTTCCATTTCAGTAGCCTTTCGTTTCTTTCCTCGTTCGAACTTGTCTTTCGTAATTTCCTATATTTCTTCCTCCTCAGGATCACTTTCCAGTTCCTCTTCAATTGATTCATCAGAAACTTGTGAGTCTTCCCCAAAGGTATCGTTTTCATCATCAGATAGATTAATGACTGGAACACCATCTGAAGAGTCTGGTTCAGAGTCGCTGAATGTGATAATAAGTTCTAAGCCAGACATCTATCACATAACAACTAGCACGTTAATACCACATAATATTTACATATTAATTTTTAACCAACAAGGATAAGCAATAGTTTTCGAAATCAAACACGGTCAAAGTCCAGACTCACTAATGCATCCTAACAAACTCGATAAGACACACTAATGCAAATTCTCTGGTTCTCTAAGACCAACGCTCTGATACCACATGTCATAACCCGACCTTAACCATAAGGACGAATACAATAACATATGATTTCATCGCGAGTTATTGACCTCTATATGCGACATTTTTCAAAAACTGCATTCGTTTTTACATTACAAACCATAGCTTTTATTACAAATACAAGGTTTAAACAACTTAATAATGATTATCGTTTAGCGATAATCTTAGACTTACAAACTTTACATGTGATAATAACAATACGACCTCCAACATATTTTACATTACAAATCCTCCGATATGCAGTTTTATTTTTGACACAAATATGCATACTCAAGATCTTGCTTAAATTCAACATGTTGCAGCGGAAGCTTTTAGTTATCACCTGAGAATAAACATGCTTAAAACGTCAACATAAAGTTGGTGAGATATAGGTTTAATGCCGTCATTGTTATGAATATAGACCACAAGATTTCATATATAAACGTTTTAATAAAAATATTCTAAGTTGTTGAGCACTTGATAACCATACTTAACATTTAATCAACGTCGCATATTCCCTTTATTATGAAATCTTACTACACCGTACCAAGTGTAGTCACCGAAATGAAGTACTGTGCAACCGTTGAATACTGGTCGTCCAGTCCGGTTGGGGTTGTCAGGCTCGATAGATCTATCAACAGGATTCGCGTTTACAATACCTCATGTAAATAGTAGTTACCAAGTTACAGGGAAGTATGCCAGTGGTACAACTCAACGTAGAATATATATTTTTAATCACTTGTGTCCATAACGTAAATCATAAAATGCATGTATTCTCATCCCGAAATATTTAGAGTTTAAAAGTGGGACTATATACTCACTTTTGTCTTGAAGGTATTTAACTCGACTTGGTCTCCGATAGATATCACGAACCTAACCATATATATAATATATCAACATATTTTCTTTTCAAGTAATCGTTACATACATATATATATATATATATATATATATATATATATATATATATACTTTTAATATTTTCTTAGTCCGTAGTTAGCAGTCCGATGTTAGTGGTCCACAATTAGTTGCTTGAATAAAATAAATAAAGACCCCATCGTATTCGTGTTGATCAGAAATAATCTTGACCCATGGTACCATGTTGTCAAATGACGTGTTGCGTACATAAAGTACCGTGTTGTCAAATGACGTGTTGCGTACAATCATGAGGTCTTATGATTAATCTTTTCGTGTTGTTTACGGGTGGTCCTGAAATATATAAAATATAATCATAAGTAAATATATATTAAATATTATGTTAATTAGCCAAGATATGATTAATCCGATTTTGTCATAATATGATATATTACAGGTCTTGAAGTGTTTTTTAAAAATCAAATTAGAAGGATCTATTTAGTTTGCGAACAAGTTTGAAATCACTCAAACTATGTTCTTGTTGTTAAAATTTTATAACACAAAATAAGATAGCTATATAAATATGAATCGAATAAGGTTATGAATAAGGTTACTACCTCAAGTTACTTGGACAAAGCTACTGGAAAAGGTAAGCAAAATCTTGGAATCAAAAGAGTGGTGGAGTGGGATTGAAAGATTGGAAGTAATCTCCTTGAAATCGGATGACTATATTGATACGTTCTTGAGTAGGTAAATGAAGAGAGATTAGGGAGTGAATTAACTTGAAAGAAAATTGGAAATGAAATTGTATGTGTGTGTGTGCAAAATAGCATGATTATGGGATGGATATATAGGAGATTTAGTTTGTTTTCTTGCACAAAAGTCACACATGAGGTTAAATGGCTGGTTCCCACATGTAACATCATGTCTAGTGGCTGATCATTGAAGTTTATTGTTGGTATATACCAATAGTAAATACGTATAGAAGCTGGGTATGATACGGTTACATATACCCTAGATATACTTGTAGAAATTTTGAGGAATCGGAACGAGAATTCAAATATGGACGGGTTTATAACTGTAAAAGAGGCTCAAAACTGGGCTTTTATTTTTGGGTCAAACTGGGCCAAAATAAAATTATAAGACATTTTTAATAAAGCAATGTTAGCCCAAAAAAAAATTTCCAAGTTGACCTGGCAGCTCGACCCCAGCCAGGGGCTCTGCCCCTTGGACCCCGCCAGGGGTTGCCACCCCTTGGACCCCGCTTATCGGGGGCGCTGCCCCCGAACCCCCGTCATAATCAAGATAAGTTCAAACAAGTGTGCACTCCACACTTCCCCAAACTTGTTCGATATTTATCAAGATTATTTTGGTTACAAATTAATCCCATTACACTTAAATCATATTGGTGACATAGATCACCAACACATTATATATTGTAAGTATATATGTCAAAGAATGTTACATATAGTTATCGTTTTGATAACTTAAGTTAGTGGTCTCAAAGTATACTTATAACTCATTGTTGTTAGTTCATAATGAAATGTTAAACCATCCTTAAATCATGTTAAATATGTATAGATATGTACATATACATAATCGTATAATTATCGTGTGTTATATAGTTCGTGATATCATCGGTCAAATTGGACGGTCAAACGTTGTGTGAAACTTTTTTCAAAAACATAAGTCTCAACAGTTTGAATTGCTTATCATGTTGGTAAGGTTTATTTTATGTAAATATTAATCTCATAAGTATAAAATGATCGAAAAAATCCGGGTCGTTACATTGGGAGATCAGTAGCTATGACTTTAAAGAATGTTGGAAAGAGGTAGTCTTCAAATGCTTCAAGGCTTGACTTTTATAGGAAAGAGAAATCAGCCTGGAAGCTGTATGGCTCACTGCACGGTCGACCGTGGTTTGACCGTGCTCCTACTGGAAAACTTTTTAATATGTCCGTTGGAGCTCCTTTTTCTTTGAATTTTTGACTTCTTTACCCAATATAGAGCCTTCAAAATATACTTAATACACCTAGAAGTTAACTCCATTACCCCTTTGATCTTGGACATATCCATGGAGGTTGACATGAGCTAGCTAACGAGGAAAGTCCAATGTCCTTGACCATTCTCATTGATTTCTTAATAAGGTGAATGCATATTTTTGTCCCTTGAGAAACCACTAGCATCCAAACTTCTTTGCACATATCTTTAAACTCTTGTCTTCATCTTTGATGGAAGTATCTTGCCCATTAGAACCTTGTTACAACTCCATTGAACTAGTTTGAGAACACTTTGACTAATTGCACTAATCACAAAGATACATCACTACATTCCAAACCTCATACCCATGTCTTCACCAACTTGTCTTTTCTTTGATGGAAGTATCTTGCTATTTGGAATATTGTTACATCTCAAATGAACTAGTTTGAATCTAGTTGGAACTTAATGATCCTTGTTACAACCTTGACTAGCTTGAACTAATTGCATTTACATACATATAATGGTACATAAAACTAATAGGAGAGCACTTCTTTAATTGAGACTTTAATGACCATTATTAGTATATTTAAATGACATTATGTAATAGGATAAAAAGATATAACACTTGTGTGTTTAATCTTATTTCAAGTTAAATTGTCATTAAGGTGTCATTAGGTGTGATTAATCAAGATTAACATCTTTTAGTTCATAACTCTTTTGAAAACAAAGAAGGCGACTATTATAAGTATGTTTAAAAAGGTTTTGTAAATTATAGATGCCTTAAAGTGGTCTATCTTAAAGTGGATGAATTTGGTTACAGAGAAAACTGCGGTCGATCCACGGTCTGCCGTGAGGTTGACCGCAAATTGACAGTTTTGAAAATTGGGGCAGCCGTTGGTACATGGCATCCACGGTCAGACTCACGGTCGACCGTGGTGCAGCCACATAGCAGTTTTACCAAGTTAATTATTTATGTATTGGTCTTTTGCTAGAGATAGTGTAAGCTTATGAACTCATGTCGTCTTACATATGATTAAGCACTTATCTCTTTTGTGTCATCATCAAAACAAATTGATTAACTTTTGAATATTATAATTGGATTCTCAACCAACATTCTTCCCCTTTTTGATGATGACAAACATATGAGTAAGTGTTTAGTTATGTAAGCCGACATAAGTATTAACATTACTTACCATACACTTTCTCCCCTTTTTGTCGAAGCAAAAAGGTTAGCTCCCCCTGGAACTAAGTGCGCCCTAGAGTAATGCTCCCCCTTAAATCTTACATAGTGGTAGATGATATAGCTCCCCCTTGAAATGTGCAATATAAGACTCATAGAAAAGAGGATTAGTTCACACATAAGTCATAATATCAAGTAAGGAGTGATATGAACTCAACGAGCTGGATAATAATATATAGCAAGCATAAGAATCATTGTGTGTCATAGATAACAAAGATAGTGAAGTGAGCACTTTGACTAATATATGTGATCGTTAGAGAGCATGTAAGATCAAAAGTGCGTATGAACCATCACATGTCAGAGTTAATGAATAGTATAGCATGAATGTGTGATATAAAATGTAGTGAGCAGAAGCCTTAGTATATCATGCAACATTATCATTAAGTACCAACATTACTCCACTAGTTCTACTAATTTCAGGCATGTATAGAAACAAGTAGGTTTAAGCAAGCATGTAGAACCATATAGTATAGCATGGTATACATATTGCACATAGAACAATGTGGAAACATAAGTGAGAGTAGCATGCAAAAGCTAATGAGATCAATTGTCACGCAAACAATCATGCATAACAATCATATTTATAAGCTTAAATGCTAGAGCATGAGACTAAGTTCAAACAAACATGTTAAAACACAAGCATAACATAGCATGGCAAACAAGTAAGAGCATCACACGTAATCATATCATGCAACACTATAGATACTAACATAGTAGTTTCAACAAGTATGTAAGGACACAGGCATGACATACATATGGCACATATCATAAGCATAGCATGTCAAGCAATAGTGATCAATAAGGCATATATGATAAGTCGAAACGTTATCCACATGATACGTTATCACTAAAAAAATGATACACTAAGTTTCAAGTTATTCAACTAGGAGCATATCTGTGACGACCCGGAAATCTCTGACCAAATTTAAAACTTAATCTATATATAATTGCGACAAAATAAGTAAAGTCTGTAATATTGATTCTCAAAATTTTTAAACTAATGTTATATATTCAGTTAACCTTTGACTATCGACCGACAGTTCATGAACATCTATTTGTAAATATATATATATACAATAAGTTGGAATATTAATTATTAAAATTAATTATAAATAACTTGCAATGTGTATTTAAAAACTGATTTATGTATATTAAATAAAGATATATACATATATATATATATATATATATATATATATATATATATATATATATATATATATATATATATATATATAATTTCAAGTTATTTAGTAAACGATAGTAACATTCGTTTATTGATTCGATTGATATTTAGTTAAGTTAACTAAAACGTTTAAGATGAACAAGTAAAACACTAATTTGCTACAATATTTTCGAATTGCTACAGTACCCGAAAAGCTACAATGTTTTCGAAAACCATTATTTGCTACAGTAAAAATCATTTTGCTACAGTAAAACACTATTTCAAAATGAAAATGTATGTATATTTTATAAAAGTTATAAAATATAATATTAACTTGGTCATAAAACGTTTTGATTTAAAACAATATTATTAAATATACTTTGATAAATAAAGAGAAAATGATTTAAAGAAGCAAATGACCAAAACACTCGAAAGTTCAAGATACACTTTGAGTAATATAGTTTATTGATAATGTAAGACTATATTTTGACAAAGGTACGAATCACGAAACGTAAAGTACAAGTTTTCTAAGCATACGAAAGGACGTAAATGTACGTAAACGTACAAGACATCGGAACTAAAATTACAAGTTAACTAGGCACGAGAATATAATATAATATAATATATAATTAATTAATATAAATTATATATTTATTTAATTAATTATGTCGACAAGCAAAACAACAAAACAAAGTGAGCTGTAAAACACCCCCATGCGATCGCATGGGAAAAGGCCTTGGAAGCCATGCGATCGCATGGCAGCCAGGTCCAAACCACATCTATAAAGCTCGATCATTTTTTCTGCGAATCCATCCCTCTCTCAAATCTCTCTGCTCTATATTTATAATATTTATATTATTATTATTATTATTATTATTATTATTATTATTATTATTATTATTATTATTATTATTATTAAGATTAATATTATTATTAATCAAATTATTATTATCAGTAGTATAATAATTATTAGTATTATACATAAAATACTACGACGAAGTTATGTCCAAATGATTTCAAAATGATTTTTCGAGCGGGAAAGAGCTAAGGAAATTATGAGTTATAGCTAAGGAGGTGATGGGTATTATTCGGGGGTATTGCTCGTGAGATCAAACTAGTGTTTATAATTTCCATTGCGTCTACGTACTTTCCTGCAATATTGAATCACAATATTGATACGTGAGCATTCATATCTTATCTTTTATATATTAATAGTGTATTCATGTCTAGTGCTCGAGTATATATGTTTATGCATGCTTGTATGCTTTAATTTTGTCGTTAGATAGTTTATGATGAATCACGAATTTGATACATATGCTACTGATATAAAGTATATGATATGCATGTCGTTGGAAAGCTATCAAAAAATTATTAACTTTTCATTTAGAAATCGCGTGATTTCGATGAACGGATTAAAAGATATGGTCAACTGAATTATGTTTGACGTTAATTGAAATTGTGTTTAAAACTGTAATTTAATATTTAAACAACTTGTCCATGAGATTGATAAATTGGATTTTTAGATATTACTAATCGAGTAAAAGAATTTCTATATAAGGCACGGCTCGTTTTGTTGAACAATTGTCAAAGTTGACTGTCTTATCATATTTTAAAGCTTTATAAATACTATAATCTGATTCTACAAGTATTGAAAAACTATGTGAAATAATAAAATATTCTCGATAGCCATGATAATTCAAATATAATATAGCTCCTGAAATAAATAATATTTTGAGTTTGATAAACTATAAATTCATTCAATTATCAAGACTTATACTATGTTAATAAACATGTATAGATTTAAAGATCATATTGAGTCAGGTTGACTTTTGAGATGACTTTTGTTAACTTTTGCATGTCGGTCTCGAGCATTAGGATTGTGATACACTATGACCTGAACTAGCTTGTTAGACATGTATTGACCAACATATGTTCTCTAGGTTGATATCTACGGTTATTTTGCATTCTGAGTTTCGGTTACATTTTGGTGAATGACCTTATGTGCTGCTAAGGTGAGTTTCATTTGCTCCATTTTTAATTGCTTTTGCAATCTATATTTTTGGGCTGAGAATACATGCACTTTATTTTAAACGCAATGGACACAAGTACATACTAAATTCTACACCGAGTTTGAACCAAAAATCCCTTAGCTTTGGTAACTAGTAACTGCCGGTTATAAGAACTGGTGGGCGCGTGTGGTTGTATATGGATCCATAAAGCTTGACATCCCCGTCTGTCCCAGGTATAGAAACCCTAGCCTGAACTATAAAACAGTTGTATTCTATTTGAGTTCAGTACACATTGGTTTACGTGTAGTGTACATGTTGGTTGCATGTATGTTAAAACAGGGGTACTTATTATATATACGTTAAAGTTTAGTTACCAGGGTGCTCAATCTTGTAGAATATTTTGATAAACGTTTCTGGATGAAACAACTGAAATCTTGTGATCCACCTTTATATACAGATTATGCGCAACATTAAAACTATGAACTCACCAACCTTTGTGTTGACACTTTTAAGCATGTTTATTCTCAGGTTCCTAGAAGTCTTCCACTGTTTGCTTATACGTTATACAAGCTATGTGAATGGAGTCATACATGCTTTATTTGAGAAAACTTTGCATTCACAAAATCATCACCGTGTAACTTATTTTGACTGTACTGTCAACGGATGATGTATTGTTAAAAATTATTATATACGGTGATTGTCTATACGTAGAAATCATCATATGTCAAAAACCTTGGATTTATATATTCATTTATGGTGTGCCTTTTCAAAAGAATGCAATATTTACAAAATGTATCATATAGAGGTCAAAACCTCACTATAAAATCAATGAATGATGTATTCGTCCAAATGGATTTGGACGGGTCATCACAGTTGGCATCAGAGCTTGAGGTCATAGGGAACCAGAATTTTCATTAGTATGTTTAACTGATAATTGTTAGGATGCATTAGTGAGTCTGAACTATGACTGTATCTGTTTTTACCGAGTTTTACTTATCATTTCTTGTCGGAAATTAAATGCTTATCATTCTTAAGTCTAGACACATTTCCTGCATTTATTGGATACATAGTGTACAGACGAATTCATATCTTAGCATATTTATTAATGTAAACTTTGCTTGACATCTTCCGAAAATTCCTCCGTGATTTATGGAATTTTGGTATTATATATACATATGTAAATTATGTATTGAAGAGTACCAATCTAAATTCTATAATCTATTTCATATCAAAAATCATCTCTCTAATTATATAAGATGGATCGCGTATCTAGTTCAAATTCCTTAAACTCCGACAGCTATTCCGATATGGATATTCACCTGAACTCCGAAGACAGCGTAACCGTAATGGATCAACCAATCAGCCATCACCTATTCTGGATGAATTGGGGATGGGTTTGTAGCCTACTTAGTCATTGGAGACAAGAAGAAGGTGATCCCTTCCATCCACCACATTCCCCTCTTGGCGAAGAACATGAAGCACTTACCGGCGAACCTTTTCATAGTACCATTTTCTCTCTCATCTCCAGAGTATCTCATCATGATTATATACTATCTCAAATTCTGGATCTTATTCATCCGCTAGTCCGAATCGCCAATCATCCCGGTGTAGTAGAAGAAGTCAACAAGCTTCGCGCTCGGGTAGTGGCTTTGGAGAATATGGTGCAATGATTACAAGCACCAGCAGCATCACCGGCATCAACAGTACCACCATCATCAACACTAACAGTATCATTACCACCACCAACAACAACATTCACATCCCACACCTCAATATCACATCTGTACCTCGAAAATCAACGTCATACGCACCATAGATACCAAGGAATACCAACAACAACAAACAATGAAGTATTGATTCATAACTTCATCGAAGAAATATTTTGCAGAGAATATGTAGTTTCTAAAAGTTTTAGAGATTACTTATTCTAGTTCTAATTGTAAACCAGATGAGTGAGCGAATAGAAATGATGAAATAAAACCCTGATCGAAATAGTGCACGATTTACAAGCTAGATCTGTTTTACCAGCAGCATCAACAGTACCGTCAGCATCACCAGCACCGTCAGTACCGTCAGCATCGTCAGCATCAGCAACATCTACAACATCACAAGCTCCGCCAGATCCATAATCACCACAAACATCATCACTAATCAACAACGCGTATATTGTATCAACGAGTTATGAAGTACTAACTTATTCCTTCTGAAGAAATTATATGTATATTTTATATATATATGAATTTTGAGATCAAAATAAATCTTTTCGTACTAGGCTATTACGTGTGAATCTTAACTACTCGGTTAGTTCATGTTATTAATATGCTATGACGTACATTCTTCGTTAATGACTTAACAATCGTTAACTATAATCTCTGCTTCGACTTAATAGATTTCATTTCATAATAAATCAAGTGTATTATTCAAATACATGTTTGATTTTACACTTTCATTTTCGATGTACTTGAAACTTTCCAGAAAACGTCATTCGTACCTTGCGAAGTTAGCAAGAGTTCCATAAGCACCAACATGATTCACTGAGGAAATATCAATAAAACTAAATAACGAAGTATTGGTTACATTAGTGAAATACTCCGCGAAGATTATGAAATCTTTAATGTTTTAGAGATTATTCATTTCTAATCCAGCTGAAAATTAAATGAGCTTAATATGATATTAACTCATTAAATCTGTATTACATCTGAAGAAAATATACATACATATATTTTCATAAAGACTGTAATAAAATTCTCTGGTACAAAATATTACTTGTGAAACTTTTAACGGGTAGGTAATACCCGAAAGATATATAAATTCACAATTAATATGTTACATTCTTCGATTCTGATTCAGCAAATCATCAACTATACTCACTACTTTCACAACGATATACATTCTTTCATAGAAATCAAAACAACCATTCGCATCCAAATTTGATTACATATTCTGATTTTGAAAAATCAGAATCCAAGCCAAGATTTAACAGAAAACATCACTCTTAGATTCTTACATCTTTCAAATGCCATACTTTGAATTCAAAACTGTACTAGAACATCATATGTACATATAACATTCATCTCTTAGAGTTATGAGATTTCATTCTGAAATTCTGAAAAGCAACCAGTCTACGAATCAATACTCTGAATGTTGAAAAAGCTGATGAAGCAGCAAAAACTGTAAACGACTTTAACAGTCGAAAGTTTGATGATAAAGAATAGTGTGTTGGCAAAGCTCAGAAAAGTTGGAACTAGAAAACAGATTGAGCAAACCATGAAGGAGGCTGTGGACAAATCAAAAAGACTAAACCTGCCTTCAAAGAATCCAAATGATTCAGTATCTGCTGAAGTCATTAACGAATACCTTGCTCCTGACTCTAAACCTTTACGGACAAATATTCTTTATCATCTTTTTATATTAGAAATTCTAAGATATCCTCGTATCTTTCATTATAAATATCCTCAATATTTTTGAAGATATTTTCATAACTATCCTTATCTGAAATCATTTACCTCCTCGCGTTATCTGTATTACATCATAAAGGAAACTGTTTAGTTTCTATATTCTGTAAACCTTCGAGTTTAAATTATGAATGTTTTTGAAGAAGTGTTAGGAATTGAAGCATGAGTTAGTATAATATAATGACACTTGATCAACGTGATTATATTACAGTAAGTCATGCTGAGTTTCTAATGGAACGTGATAAAGGTTCACAGATCATACCCTCATCATGAACCATGTTACATAACTCTTTCATTCTATTTAACCTCTAAACATATCGAGAAAATATTTTTCTTGATGATTCGGTCTTTTCTGGATATTCTGGTAATTTGACAAATCAAATCATGCTATTACCTTTCCTTTCTGCTTTGTATATTATGATCATTCGAAACTCCATACCTACAAATTCTGGACCATTATTCGCTTGACTTGAAGTCGGGAAGAAGAAACAAAAGCATGGAATTCCGAAATATAAAGGAAAATATAAAGACCGACAACAACACCTAAATTACAAACCGTGTATATCAATACGTATTGCAACGTAAAGACACGACAGAATTAAAAACATTATAACCCCAAGGTAATAGTAGAAGAAAATAGATTCTTCCGGCGGCAGATGAAAAAGAAGAATGACTGATATGAAAGTTAGGAGTATATCAAGAATCAGAACTGGATGGAGCATATTGACGAATACTTTAAAGTATGAATTGAGGGAGAAAGAATAGAAGATGTGAGCTGTGAAAAGAAGGAAACGAAGGAGTGGATTTATAGTAAAATATCCGACAGAGCAATCGAAACAGATTATTGCATTTAACCAAAGAAGATCCTAATTTCCTTAATTACCGAAGAACCAAATCTTATTACGAAGATTTTCTCTAAATCCCTTGAATTTCAGAAATCAACCGTGATTACGTCACCGGTTAAGACGAATCTATATTTACTCATCTTCACTCTTTTGCGATAGCTTCACTCGTACGCTTCACATAATCGAATCGTTTTATCTATATTAGTCAATAATGATGAAACTCTATTCATCAACTCGTATTCTTCATGAAAACATTTTTATGATTAGCCATGAGAATCTCTATCAAATTTCGGGACGAAATTTCTTTAACGAGTAGGTACTGTGACGACCCGGAAATATCCGACCAAATTTAAAACTTAATCTTTATATAATTTCGAAAAAATAAGCAAAGTCTGTAATATTGATTCTCAAAATTTTTGAACTAATGTTATATATTCAGTTAACCTTTGACTATTGACCGACGATTCACGAACATCTATTTATATATATATATATATATATATATATATATATAAATATATATACAATAAGTTGGAATATTAATTATTAAAATTAATTATAAATAACTTGCAATGTGTATTTAAAAACTAATTTATGTATATTAAATAAAGATATATACATATATATAATTTCAAGTTATTTAGTAAACGATAGTAACATTCGTTTATTTATTCGATTGATATTTAGATAAGTTAACTAAAACGTTTAAGATGAACAAATAAAACACTAATTTGCTACAGTATTTTCAAATTGCTACAGTACCCGAAAAGCTACAATGTTTTCGAAAACCACTATTTGCTACAGTAAAACACTATTTCAAAATGAAAATGCATGTATATTTTACAAAAGTGATAAAATATAATATTAACTTGGTCATAAAACGTTTTGATTTAAAACAATATTATTAAATATACTTTGATAAATAACGAGAAAATGATTTAAAGAAGCAAATGATCAAAACACTCGAAAGTTCAAGATACACTTTGAGTAATATAGTTTATTGATAATGTAAGACTATATTTTGACAAAGGTACGAATCACGAAACGTAAAGTACAAGTTTTCTAAGTGTACGAAAGGACGTTCGAAAAACCGGAACCAGGACATAAGTCGAACGTAAACGTACAAGACATCGGAACTAAAATTACAAGTTAACTAGGCACGAGAATATAATATAATATAATATATAATTAATTAATATAAATTATATATATTATATATTTATTTAATTAATTATGTCGACAAGCAAAACAACAAAACAAAGTGAGCTGTAAAACACCCCCATGCGATCGCATGGGAAAAGGCCTTGGAAGCCATGCGATCGCATGGCAGCCAGGTCCAGGCCACATCTATAAAGCTCGATCATTTTTTCTGCGAATCCATCCCTCTCTCAAATCTCTCTGCTCTATATTTATAATATTTATATTATTATTATAATATTTATAATATTATTATTATTATTATTATTATTATTATTATTATTATTATTATTATTATTATTATTATTATTATTATTTATAATATTTATATTATGTAATCATGCAGTTATGACAAGTATATGTTGCACACATAATCATACAAGCAATGAAAGCATATATGGCACATATGAGAGAGAAAACAAATATTATGCAGTTTACACCTAGTGTATAGTGAGCAGAAGCCTAGAGTTAAGCCTAGAGTGTGAAGCATACAATAAAGCATTTAAGTTTCTCTATCAAGTATATTTCAAACTTATCATCCGTGAGTTCAAAGAACTTTTCACAAGGAAAATGGTAAATTGGATCAATAACCAAGTCATGAATATCTATTAACATTTTATTCTCATGCTTCTTAGCAAATAATGTATTGCCAATTTCTACCATTTCATGAACATGATTAAGCAAGTATGTCCTAAGTTTATCAAAACTTTCAAGATGCAAATATATAGCCTTTTCATGTATGTTCGATTATTCCTTAAGGCTACTCGGACGTCTATTTAGACCTAGTTAGGTTTTGCTTTCTAAAGAGTATCCTAGAGACGTACATACCTTTAGAGTCACATCTACATATTTGAGTGATAATCTAGCATTGATATCCATAGGTGTGTCTAATTACTTAGCACTTATCTAAATGGTTAGTGCAACTTTTAATTTTGCTTGTTTGTTCTAGGTGTTCGTTTGACGCAAACCTAATACTAGTTTAGAAATAAAGAGAATTAATTATTCTTAAAGTTTTATAACCTCAAAGTTTAACAATCATCCGTCCTAATGTGTCTAAGTGTATTTTAGACATTTGACAACTCAGCAAACGCTTATGCGTTTAACTAACAATTTCTATCAATGACGACTTTTAGTGATATTTTAATTCTTATACCAATCATTTTAGAGCATCACAAATTATAGATGTAAGCTTAATATTATATCTAAAGGATGCAATATAAGTCATTGAGCTTACTAAATTCTAGTCGAACATTAAACTTTAAAAGTTAGTTTTGGACATAAGGTTGTTTGAGATTCCTAGGCATTTTCTTTAAGAAATTTACGTTTTTTTTTTTGTTTTTCTTTTTTTGATTTTTATGAATAATTAAGTAAACTTCTAATGACTACTACTCTAGTAATTTATACAAGAATAATATCTTTTAAGTTTTCGCCTAGTATGAGTTCTATCATCATAAATGTATCTCATTAAGCATAGATGATATAAATCATACACAACCTATTTAGTAAGATTACAAAATTGAACTTTGTAAATCTATACTATACCTAGAAGACGGAGAACTTATACTACACACTTAAGATCTAATTTGTCTCTTCTTGATGTCTCATAAGATTTGTTTGTTATGAATATTTACTTTGTTAAGGATGATCTTATTAACACGCTAGCTCACTTAGTGATCATCATATATTACTTTAGGTAGATCTCTAATGATTAGTTTCATGGTCGTGCGATCTAATCTTATATGCTATCAAATTGAAAACATATGTTGACATGTTTTTATCTTTTCACCAATTTCACTTGCAAGCATATAAGACATTCTACCTAATTGTAATATGTTTTCTTAAATGAAATATGACTTTAACTATCATGTTAATATATTTGCATATTAAACACTTATAAAAATCAAATAGCACACTCAGTGGCGTAGCCACTTGTTAGACAATGGTGTCAATTGACACCCGTAAAAATTTTTGTGACCATGTATATTCTATAGTTTTATGCATTAGAAATTTGGATATTTAAACTTTGACCCCATCCTTTCATAAAAAATCCAGTAAAAAACTTTTAGTGGCTATTAGCTTTGGATTGATTACATTGAAATTACAGCCCAATTTATTTTCATAATATAAAGCCCAATTGTAACAAATCATTTCTTTTGGTCCATGATTGGGAATCTTCTACTGAAGTAGACAAATTATTATTTTAATATTAATTAATAATTTAATAATAATATAACTTTAAGGAGTAACAATTATTAATTTACTTGTTATAATATGGTATGGGCTTTTGTTTCAAATATTTATATTTATTATTCATCACATCAAATATTCAAAGTAGAACTCACAGAGAGTAGAAGTCGGCAGGGGAGAATCACAATTAAAATTGTTAATTTCACTCGAGGTAACTATTAATATATTTTTAGTTATCTTTTTGCACAACCTAGAATTTTAGGTTTTATAGTTTACTACTTAATTTAGTTAGATAATTTAATGTACTGTTTATATTATATATTAGTCCATATATCTACTATCTAAAAGACTACGGAAGCTTGGCTTCAGTGGTATGAGGTGGAGATTTAACTTGGGGTACTGCCAACCCATGTTCGATTCTCACTTCAAACAGGGAGGTTTTCACCTTTGTAAGATCCCGAATTTGGTGCGTCAGAAAATGTTCCTGAAAGTGTCAGTAAATGCGCGCAGCAAAAAGCGCACTAAAAGTGAACCTAACACTTACGTATTTTTAGATTTTGCATCAGAATCAGACTTAGACAAGTTCAGTCCCTGAATTTCAAGTCAGAATTAGACACGGCATAGAGCCGCTCCGCGGGCCATTTAGCCGCGCCGCGGACTAAAGCATGGATTGAAGGGTCTATGTATTTAAATGGTCGACATTGGTTTTTAGCTTTAAGCCGTGCCGCGGGCTTTTTAGCCGCACCGCGGGCTAAAGCTACAGAAAATACTGAATGTTTTAAAAGAAGTTAAATGAAGGGTAAAAGGGTAATTTCACTTGTGATCGGTTTTAGGCCACAAATGGCAGATTTGGGACTCATTCCCCATAATCTTATCCTCTCATTTCTTCATCCTCTCAAACCCTTTCATCTTTTAGTGAGAGATTAGAGTGAGAAAGCTCAAATCAATGAAGAAGAAGAGTGAACCTGGTGAAGGTGCAAGTGTTTAAGTTGCTCATCTTCTTGGCTACATTTTGGTAGTGGTGGTAAGTTCCGAATCCGAATTTCATTTGTTTGATTCTTGTTCATGTTTAGGGTTTGAGCTAGTTGGGGTTATAAACCCCATTTCTCATGAAATTGGGGGTTTTGTTGTATGTGTTGTGTAAGTAAACCCAATTATTGTGGGTTTAGGGTTTGATAATGAATTTAGAAGTATTTGTCATGATTCGGGTGTTTAATCACTAGGTTGTGAGTTTGTTAGTAATTTTGGTGTTCTTAGGAACAAGTTTGCTAGTCAAATGGGTGTTGACTTGAATTGGTGTCAAAATGGGTTTTGGGCCAAGTTTTAGTGAATCAAGTATGTAAATACTTGATTTTAGGTGTTAATTGGTGTTTTGGAAATATACTCACTAGTCGTTTGTAATTTTGGGCGTTTTTGAGACTTATGTCAAAATGGGTTGACTTTGATTGGGTCGAATTTGGTAATGACACTAGTTTTGGTTTAAATGGATGTTAAACACTTTTGTTAAGTGTTAAATGGCGTTTTTGAATGAAAGTAATCGTGGGAAGTGTTTTTGGGTTAAAATGACATTTTAACAAAAGTCAAACGTGGTCAAAGGCAATGTGGGTCAATGTTGCACGTGTTGGGGTTCTGGTGTAAATGACGTTTGAAATGATTACTACCTAAGTAGTAATTTAGTGTTAAGACCTAGGTTTGTTCTATTTGGTGTCGAGTACAATTTGGGTTAAATTGTACTTTATTGAGTGGGTTTGAATTACCACCCGAAGTGGTAATTGGTTTGTGTCCATTAGGTGTTAAATGGGCGGGTTTTGGTGAGCGAGGTGAGATCCCTCGACTAAGGGATGTGAGTGTCGGGTTCTCTTTTAGAGAATTGTTATTTATGTGCATATTGTGCCTATGTGTGATATAGGTGGTTGCTTGCTCGGATATGAGGACGGAGGTCATAATACACTACTTGTTCGGGCATTCCAAGGTGAGTGGAATAATTATATATGTATGTATATGATTTATTTACTTGTGGGATATGGGTTAAAGTTCGATGTTGACGATACCATATCCTAGAGTATATTGTTTATTTATTTAGATGAGGGTTAAAGTTCGATGTTGACGATACCTCATGTATGGATTTAAGGTTCGATGTTGACGAAGCCATAGCACTATTGTAGTGACATTCGATGAGGGTTTAAGTTCGATGTTGACGATACCTCATATGTGGGTTTAAGTTCGATGTTGACGATACCACATTAATTCATTAGATGAGGGTTAAAGTTCGATGTTGATGATACCTCATATGTGGGTCTAAGTTCGATGTTGACGATACGACATTAATTAGGACGGATGGGGAATAAGTTCGATGTTGATGATACCATTCGTTGGGCTAGCTTGAATACTAATGGAGGTTGTGAACATCAATGTTTTATGTGATGTAGTGTAGCATATTGTATTACGCGTGTTATATGCTATTGTTGTGCTAGCTTGTATTATCGGATATTTAGCATTATACTTTGAAATGGTATTGTAACGACCCGACCAAAATCGTCATTGACGGCGTCGTTAACTTAGGTCCCGTTACGTGGTCGTAGTCCCTATTTGAGACGCGTTTGACCAAAATTATATCGCATTCATTTGAAACGTACAAGACTTACAAAGTTTAGTTTACCAAACGATTTGACAACAAGTTTAAGTTTACAAAAGTTGTAAAGTATAAATGAAATAACTTGTGATATTGCTCAAATTAGACATATCTTTAGTCGCAATATCAAGTTCTATCGTTGTTTATTTCGTGTGTAAATATAGTATTTTCGTTTGTATTCCATTTTATTGTAAAATAGTTAGAATCATTGTGTAATTGAAGAAATATGGAAGATTTTGGATGATACTACTCAGAGATCGAAAACAAGTCAAAAAGTTGATGAATAGTAGAGTGCGCCAAGGAGTGTGCCACGGGTGTGCGCTCAGCTCACTCGTCCAAATTTTGATCAGAGAATTCTGGGAGTTGTAGAAATAGTGCGTGCTGCTACAGTGCGCTCGGCGCACTCCTGAGTGCACTCCAGCCTGTAAAGCAGATTGAACGCGTAAAGTCGAGCTGTAAAGTGTTTTCGGGGTTGGGGAACAGTGCGCTCAGCGCACCCCAAATAGTGCGCTCGGCGCACTCCACTTTTGGTGCAGATTATTCCCTTTTTAAAACCCTGTCCAGCCTCATTCAAAAGACACCACTACACAGTCATTTTCAGAGGCAGAGGTTACGATTCAAGGTGATCCTTGGAGTAATCCAGGATCACCTAATCCATCATTTCAATCCGGAATCAAGAATCATCAGGATCATCATCCAAGATTGCTTCAAGAGGTCGATTCTTGTTAGTTCAATGAATTCTATCTTTGTTTCCAGTTTGTTATTGTCTTTAAATATGATTGTTAGCTAGTTCTTTTTATGCTTGTCTAGATTAATAATCGAGATGTTGATTGTTTACCTCTGTTGATTGATTGTTCTTATGCATGATAGTTTGATGTTTGAATACAAGAACCATTCTTGTTAAGTTTAATCTTTTCGATTCAATTAGTTAGTATACTTTTTCACTTAATAAATACCATCTTGTTGATTTAGTATATTAATTTGCACCTAGTGACAAGTGTTTGCCCATCTTTTACCAAAAGGGGTAAGTTGCGTTCAAACGATTAATCTATATAGGAATGTAAGAACGACTCTTGTAGATACTTTCGGATAGCTTAATTGATATGTGTAGTTGTCTAGGAGAACGATCAATTCCCTAGAATCTGTTATACATATTTTCATTACTTAATTCCATATAACTAATAGGTGTTAGTAATTTGCCTTATCTAGTGACGTTTATAAGGATCCTATTGCTACATTAAATTGATTACTTGGGTTGGGTAAATTGGGCATTTAACCGGACCAAGGGAATGAACTAAGCTAAACCATTAGTTGACATAGGAGTGGATCATGATCAACACATCATTGGCATGATCATCATTCAAGTCTCTAGGCTAGTTGAATTAATTGATTACAAATAGGAGGTCTTAGATGACAAGAACATCACTTGCGTCGTGTAATCCCGTTTGAGGGTTTGCACAAGACTACTCTTGGTAAATCAATTAATTAGTTCTCATACGTAGTCAATAAATCTAGTCTTAATCCTAAAACAACAATCAACATTCGAGGTTAAAAAGTCTAGACGAGCATATTTGCTTAATTTGATATAAAAACTATCTTTTTACTTTCATAAACTTAAAATACCAAAAATATTGTCCTTTAAACTTATTCCTTTATTGATTTGTCCATCGTTAAACGGCAACCCAATATCTTGTATTTGTTTGATTTCATTTTATCTAGTTAAAACTCAATTTAGTTTATACAATCTTAACATGCACATACAACTGTCCTTGGAACGATACACGAATTTTACCATTATCTATACTACTACACGATCGGGTACACTGCCCGTTAGTGTGTGTAATCTTTAAAACCGGTATTTTCCATACAACAATTCATATACCACGTTTCACACATCAACTTGCAACATAATAAGTTGAAAATCACAGTTTCTATAAATAGCGTAAGTATGTATGCTTTAAGTTTGAATCCAAAGATGCTATCCCTTGTATATGCATGCATGGTTGACCCCTAAGCAAGTAATCAAAGTGTGCGGAAGCATGTATCAAGTAGCCAAGTATGAACCTGAGAAACATATAGAAAACTGTCAACGAAAAACGTTGGTGAAATCATAGATGTAGTAATAAACGTTATTTTTAAACCACAAGATTTAGTATTCCCATAAAATTGATCATCCAAATAGTTTGCATTCCAAAATAAGTTCGCGAGCACCCAATTATCAAGGCTTAACTTTCCTTCCATAGAACCCCATCACAATAGTGTTAGAACATACACTGTTTCTCGAAAATACATTACATCTGAATTAACGGTAGCGAACTGTCCGGATGAGGGTTTGTCAAACCCTTATGGCCATACAACATAAGTTCCCGCTTACACCCGGCAAGTGTAACTAATGATAATCGAATTGAGGATTTTTTATTCAAACTCGCTGTGGAATGTTTGTTTCATCGGACTTGTGTTCAAAACATAAAAGTAAGTAGTACAAGATGTAACAAAGTATATGTTTCTCAGCCCATGATTTAAAAGTATAAAAGTTGTTAAAAAGGTGGGACTATGATCTCACCTCGAGTGCATGAGTATAAAGGTACTTCACAAAGTAAACGTGTGCATGAAAGTTGCTTAGCCTTGACCTAAACAAGTAAGTTGTATAAATTACCGGTTACGACATAAGGTCAGGCGAAATGTGTTCAATTAGTCCTATGGCTCGTTAAGAATCGATTAATATAGCATGTAAATCAAGTTGTCAAGTTTCATGCAAGATATAAGTATAAAAGCACGTTAGAACGATTGCATAAGTGTTTGGTTAAGTTTGACTAAAAGTCAAACTTGGTCAAAGTTAAAGTCAAAGTCAAAGTCAACGGAGTCGGGTCGGGTATCCAACAATTTTTCTATGAAAGATAAGCATATATAAGTATGTTGGCCAAGTTTCATGTTAATCGGAGGTGCGTAGCTTAGTTAGAGTTAAACGTAAATGAGACTTTTTGGACAACAGGCAAATGGCGCTCCGCTCAGATAAGTGGCGCGCCGCTCCGTTTCAAGGCAAAGCCTCAGTGCCATTTTGTAGGCATTCGGTGCTCTGCTCAGAAATCGGCGCGCCGCTCCGTATGCCTGACGGAAATTCTGGGCTGTTTTCATGTGTAGGCTCGAACCAAACTTCAAACAAACAAACTTATAAATCGTAAACATTCAAAACACGTATCTTATATCGTTGGAAAGGTAATTTAACAAGGAATATAACTAAACACATTTCATTAAACAAATCCAACATTTACGATAACCGAAATCTCGCCGAAAGATCATTATTTAACGTTTCAAGCTCAAAAATGCAATTCGGGAATCCAATTTACACATACGATATGCCGTTTTGAAGGTAATAAAACATACAATACAACTAAACACTTACTAATAACATTTCATAGCATTCAATGTGTCAAAAGTTCGTTTTAAAGTTCATCAAACCCTAACCAAAATCATGAATTCAACCATTTTGCAAATGAAGCTTTTCTAAATCAACCAACACATCAAATTGAAGCTAATGATGCTAGTAACACATTTAATACATGAACTTTAACATTTAAACAACATTTAATCACTCAAAACTCAAGATTAAACAAACTCATTTCAAGTTCATGCTAGTTTATGCAAAACAACAAGATCGAGCAAATAAATCATATATTCATGCTAAACACGAGCCATAGACACTAATTAACATCATTTCAAGTCAAAAACATCAAGAACAAGAAATATAGCGATTTTAGAAAGTTACCTAAAATGGATGAAATTGGTATCAAGTTGTAGAGGATGAAGAGAGGATTCTAAATATGTAGTCAGATTTGTTGTGAGCTTCCTAGATGTAAAATGGATGATGAATTCTTGTTTGAGTGTTTGAGAGAAAAAGAGGAAGTAAGAAAGAAATAAATAGATAAATGAATGAGTGGAGGTGGTGAGGTGGTTGACTAGTCAACTACTAGCCACCTCTTTGGTCAAGTGGCAAAACTAGTCCCTCGATTTCGGATGCGGGTGCGTGAATTAACCAAACGAATATTTTAAATCGCTAGAGTAACCAAGAGATGTTATAATCAAATAATGGAAATATTAAGAACGTTAGTTAACGAAAGACACGAATTTAGATAACAAAAGATATTATCAAAAAAAAAAAAAGACGGTGTTAAAAATAAATTTAACGGAAAAATGCGGGATGTTACAGGTATGCTAATTAAAATGCTAGCGTGTATGAGGAAATTGTGTAAGTGGGTGCAAGTAAGTAGATTATATATGTATATGTATAATTATTGCATTCAATAAGCTTTATGCTTACCCCTCTCGTTGTTTACCTTTTTACATGTATCGTGTATTGAAGCCAACTAGTTGTTAGACTAGATGCTTAAGAGCATTTAGGCTCGATGGGGTGGCTTTTGGATATGTTAATGCGGATTGGGGATTTGGTAGTCCCCAGGATTATGCTCTTGGTATCGGGTTGGGTTTTAGAGTCCTAATCTCTCTAAAGGTATAAATGGGTCGAAATCGCTATATTATTGTAAGACGGGTCGTTGTGGGCCCGGTGTACTAAAACTTGTTTTTATTGTGGAAATATCTTAGTTTTACTTAATATGATGTGTTGTGAAAGTCATTTCGTTTAAAAGGGTCGGGAAGCGGGTTTTCCGTTCGCGTAAGTTGGACCTCGGGGACAGAATTTTACAGTTCATTTGGACGCCGTCCAAATTGATTGGATGCCGTCCTGCTGATGTGCAAAACGTGGTATATGAATTATCATATGAAATAGCATGGAAAAATACCGATTAGAGATTGCTACACACTAACGGGCAGTGTACCCGATTGTGTAGTAGTATAGTAAATGGTAAAATCCGTGTATCGTTCCAAGGACAGTATCTAAATTAAATTAGGATTATAGACTAAATTGTGATTATTTAAGAAAATTACAAGTACAAGATATATTTTGGTTTGCCCTTTTACTATAGGCTAATCAAATGATGAATAAGATTAAAACGACAATATTTTTGGTATTTTTAGTTTATGAAAACAGAAAGATAGTTTTGAATTCAAATTAAAGAAATATGCTCATCTAGACTTTTTACCCTTAATGTTGAATGTTATTTAGGATTAAGATCGGATTGATTGGTTATGCACGAGAACTAATTAATTGGTTCACCAAGAATAGTCTTGCACAAACACTCAAACGGGATTACACGACGCAAGTGATGTTCTTGACATCTAAGACCTCCTATTTGTAATCAACTAATTCAACTAATTTGAAGACTTGAAGAATGATCAAGTCAATGATGTGTTGTACATGATCCAATCCTATATCAACTAAAGATTTAACTTAGTTCATTCCCTTGGTCCGGTAAAATGCTCAATTCACCCAACCCAAACAATTAACTAAGTGTTATAATAAGATCCCTATAAACGTCACTAGATAAGGCAAATCACTAACACATGTTAATTGAAGTAACTAGGTAGTTGAAAGTGTGTATAATAGATTCTAAGGAATTGGTCATTCTCCTAGACAATTACACATACTAATTAAGCTATTCCAAAGTATCTACAAGAGTCGTTCTTACATTCTTATGTAAATTAACCATTTGAACTCAACTTATCCCTTTTGGTAAAAGACGGATAAACACATGTCACTAGGTGTAAATCAATACATTAACTTAACAAGATGATGTTTCTTAATCAAATGAACATATCAACTAGTTGAATCGAAAGGATTAAACTTAGCAAAAATGGTTCTTGTATTCAAACATCAAACTATCGTGCATAATTACAATCAATCAATAGTAAACATTCAACATCTCGGTTATTTATCTAGATGAACATAAAATGGACTAGCCAACAATCATGCTTGAAAACTTAAACATAACAGTAACAAAGATAGAATTCATTGTAAATACAAGATTAACCTTTTAGGAGTAATCTTGGTTGAAGCTCTTGAATGATCTTGGATTCTTCGATGATTTGCGTGCTTAGATGCACTTTGATAAGCCCAAGAACTGCTTTGAATCGTATGTTTTCGTCTCTGAGCAGAAAGGAAACTGGTTTTTTTCAAATGAAACTGGAAATGGAATTAAATAAGCTAAAAAGTTGGTGAAAAGCACTGTGCGCGGTGCGCACAGTAAGGGTGCGCTGAGCGCACTCTCACCTACTTCACTTTATACTTACAGCTCGACTACGCACGTTCAAATCTGCTTTTCTGTCAAAAGTGCGCGTATGGGTGCGCTGAGCGCACCACTGTGCGTGGCGCGCACCATCAAAAAGTGCGCTTGGCGCACTTTGGTTTTGGCCAAGAAATCCTCTGATCAAAATTATGCAATGTGCGCTGAGAGCACATTTTAGGGTGAGCTGAGCGCACTCTTCTGTCTTTGGGTTTCTGGTCTCGTTTTCGATCTCTGAGTTGTTACCATACAATATCTTCATATTTCTTCAAGTTTACAATGATTCTAGACTATATTACAATACTATGAAATACAAACGGAATTACTGTAGTGACCCGAACTTTTCCATGTTTATATATATTAATTGAGATTGATATTTACATGATTAAATGTTTCCAACATGTTAAGCAATCAAACTTGTTAAGACTTGATTAATTGAAATAGGTTTCATATAGACAATTGACCACCCAAGTTGACCGGTGATTCACGAACGTTAAAACTTGTAAAAACTATACAATGACATATATATGGTTATATATATAGTTAACATGATTTTATTTTAAGTATGTATCTCATTAGGTATTTTAACAATGAGTTATATACATAAAAATGAGACTATTAATTTAAGAAACTCGAAAACGATATATATAACGATTATCGTTATAACAACGTCTTACTAGGTACATATGAATCATATTAAGATATTGATACGCTTGGTTAATTATGTTAAATGATAAGTAAATATATTATTAAGTGTATTAACAATGAAATACATATGTAAAAATAAGACTACTAACTTAATGATTTCGAAACGAGACATATATGTAACGATTATCGTTGTAACGACATTTAACTGTATATATATCATACTAAGATATATTATATATCATAATATCATGATAATATAACAATTTAACATCTCATTTGTTATAATAAACAATGGGTTAACAACATTCAACAAGATCGTTAACCTAAAGGTTTCAAAACAACATTTACATGTAACGACTAACGATGACTTAACGACTCAGTTAAAATGTATATACATGTAGTGTTTTAATATGTATTCATACACTTTTGAAATACTTCAAGACACTTATCAAAATACTTCTACTTAACAAAAATGCTTACAATTACATCCTCGTTCAGTTTCATCAACAATTCTACTCGTATGCACCCGTATTCGTACTCGTAAAATACACAGCTTTTAGATGTATGTACTATTGGTATATACACTCCAATGATTAGCTCTTAGAAGCCCATGTGAGTCACCTAATACATGTGGGAACCATCATTTGGTAACTAGCATGAAATATCTCATAAAATTACAAAAATATGAGTAATCATTCATGACTTATTTACATGAAAACAAAATTACATATCCTTTATATCTAATCCATACACCAACGACCAAAAACACCTACAAACACTTTCATTCTTCAATTTTCTTCATATAATTGATCTCTCTCAAGTTCTATCTTCAAGTTCTAAGTGTTCTTCAAAAATTCCAAAAGTTCTAGTTTCATAAAATCAAGAATACTTCCAAGATTGCAAGTTTACTTCCAAGTTTTCTAAATCCATTCCAAGTAATCATCCAAGATCAAGAAACCTTTGTTAATTACAGTAGGTTATCTTTCTAATACAAGGTAATAATCATATTCAAACTTTAATTCAATTTCTATAACTATAACAATCTTATTTCGAGTGGAAATCTTACTTGAAATTGTTTTCGTGTCATGATTCTGCTTCAAGAACTTTCAAGCCATCCAAGGATCCTTTGAAGCTAGATCTATTTTTCTCATTTCCAGTAGGTTTATCCAAGGAACTTGAGGTAGTAATGATGTTCATAACATCATTCGATTCATACATATAAAGCTATCTTATTCGAAGGTTTAAACTTGTAATCACTAGAACATAGTTTAGTTAATTCTAAACTTGTTCGCAAACAAAAGTTAATCCTTCTAACTTGACTTTTAAAATCAACTAAACACATGTTCTATATCTATATGATATGCTAACTTAATGATTTAAAACCTGGAAACACGAAAAACACCGTAAAACCGGATTTACGCCGTCGTAGTAACACCGCGGGCTGTTTTGGGTTAGTTAATTAAAAACTATGATAAACTTTGATTTAAAAGTTGTTATTCTGAGAAAATGATTTTTATTATGAACATGAAACTATATCCAAAAATTATGGTTAAACTCAAAGTGGAAGTATGTTTTCTAAAATGGTCATCTAGACGTCGTTCTTTCGACTGAAATGACTACCTTTACAAAAACGACTTGTAACTTATTTTTCCGACTATAAACCTATACTTTTTCTGTTTAGATTCATAAAATAGAGTTCAATATGAAACCATAGCAATTTCATTCACTCAAAACGGATTTAAAATGAAGAAGTTATGGGTAAAACAAGATTGGATAATTTTTCTCATTTTAGCTACGTGAAAATTGGTAACAAATCTATTCCAACCATAACTTAATCAACTTGTATTGTATATTATGTAATCTTGAGATACCATAGACACGCATACAATGTTTCGACCTATCATGTTGACACATCTATATATATTTCGGAACAACCATAGACACTCTATATGTGAATGTTGGAGTTAGCTATACAGGGTTGAGGTTGATTCCAAAATATATATAGTTTGAGTTGTGATCAATACTGAGATACGTATACACTGGGTTGTGGATTGATTCAAGATAATATTTATTGATTTATTTCTGTACATCTAACTGTGGACAACTAGTTGTAGGTTACTAACGAGGACAGCTGACTTAATAAACTTAAAACATCAAAATGTATTAAAAGTGTTGTAAATATATTTTGAACATACTTTGATACATATGTACATATTTGTTATAGGTTCGTGAATCGACCAGTGGCCAAGTCTTACTTTCCGACGAAGTAAAAAATCTGTGAAAGTGAGTTATAGTCCCACTTTTAAAATCTAATATTTCTGGGATGAGAATACATGCAGGTTTTATAAATGATTTACAAAATAGACACAAGTACGTGAAACTACATTCTATGGTTGAATTATCGAAATCGAATATGCCCCTTTTTATTAAGTCTGGTAATCTAAGAATTAGGGAACAGACACCCTAATTGACGCGAACTCTAAAGATAGATCTATCGGGCCCAACGAGCCCCATCCAAAGTACCGGATGCTTTAGTACTTCAAAATTTATATCATATCCGAAGGGTGTCCCGGAATGATGGGGATATTCTTATATATGCATCTTGTTAATGTCGGTTACCAGGTGTTCACCATATGAATGATTTATATCTCTATGTATGGGATGTGTATTGAAATATGAAATCTTGTGGTCTATTATTATGATTTGATATATATAGGTTAAACCTATAACTCACCAACATTTTTGTTGACGTTTTAAGCATGTTTATTCTCAGGTGATTATTAAGAGCTTCCGCTGTCGCATACTTAAATAAGGACGAGATTTGGAGTCCATGCTTGTATGATATTGTGTAAAAACTGCATTCAAGAAACTTATTTTGTTGTAACATATTTGTATTGTAAACCATTATGTAATGGTCGTGTGTAAACAGGATATTTTAGATTATCATTTTTTTGATAATCTACGTAAAGCTTTTTAAACCTTTATTGATGAAATAAAGGTTATGATTTGTTTTAAAATGAATGCAGTCTTTGAAAAACGTCTCATATAGAGGTCAAAACCTCGCAACGAAATCAATTAATATGGAACGTTTTTAATCAATAAGAACGGGACATTTCAGTTACTATGTTTACATATGAAATAAATAACAATATGACGCGATATTACGACTAAAGATATGACTAATTTGAGTAATATCAAAATTCCCCATACTTAACTCTTGCTTGTCCTCAAGCAAGTCTTGTTCTAATCATTCATATACAAAACACAAACATCAATGAATCACACGCATTATTCGAGGTACAATTTACACAAATCACGCAAAACACACACAAACTCACGCTATATGAAACCCATAAAACACAAATGGAATACACACTCATTTAGGTACAATTTATGGAACACACGCACACATTTGGATTTATTTGGGAGAGACGAACTTTGGTGAAAGTTCTTTTTAAAAGTTTGGATCCTTAGGGAAAATTGGATCTTTGAGAAAACGTTTTAAGATTTTGAAAATTTCAATGTTAGTTTTTAAACTAAACACGTTTTCCGGTTTTAACCTCAAATTCCGGTCGAGGGTAACTGAAAACCGAAGTCTCAGTCGGCGATTAGCAAGCTATCTGCCCCCATGATTGTAGTATCATGGAACTCTTAACCGAATGCCCAAAAAAATGGTTTTACACAATATAGTTCATAAAATAGCATAAGTTTTAGAAGAAACTTATATCGTGTCCAAATATCATCGGTGAACCATGAGTTTGCACACCTCAATTTGTTATGGCATATGTATATTGTCTGCGGTCAAACATAGATGCGGTTGATCTTTACGGAGATCATCCATCTGGGGATTAGACTCATTAGTCTTAAAAGCTAATTTGCAATGTGCCCCCCCATTGTACGAGACAGATCCATCTCATGGTTAGGATAAGTCTGACCACCAAAAACCCTATTTGATGCTGAGGTGAGGTGGATTTCCAGCCGATGATAGAGATGACTTTTCAAGTTTTTTCATCAACCTACAGCTGTTCTGGACTACATCTTCTAACATAAGTTAGCAAGTGTGTCGTTATTCATCCTTTTCGTTCAGTGATTTTTAGTTCTTTTAAAAAGTACTTTAATCTTTTTAACTTTGCAAAAATTTGTGATAATAATTCGAAAAGATTAGTGACATCCCTCACACTTGGCTTTTTCGCTAATACTTTTAGTTCTAAAATTTAAAATTTTTCATAAAATGCGACAATAAGCCAAGTTGTATTGCATATCCGAGAGAATTTCCCCCTCCCCCACACTTAAGATTAAGTAAGGCCCTCATTACTTAAAATCAGAAATAATTTAAAAATTCGCGAGGGCATTAGTGTGAAAAGAGTTCGAAAAACCTTGGCATAAAGCCGGAGATCGTGAAATGTAGGTGAGCGATGGCGCTGAACTTAATGCCAGCATAAGAACATCGTTCATTCCTTGATCTCTATCACAAATTTCCAATTGATTGTACTTCGCTGAACTTAATGCCAGCATCACTAAACCTTAACAATAAGAAATAAACAAACACACAAAATAGAATAGATAAAAGTGGTGTATGTAACACAACCACCACAAATGTCAAGCGTACAACATAAATATTCTAATTATTACACACCATTGTCTTAAAAGAAACAATCCTGAAAAATTACCAAATGTTACCAAATATTACCAAATAGGGCACATGAGCCCTCTAAGTGTCACCAAAGAAGTTACCAAAAGGCCAGCCGGAGTAGGTTCCTGAACCATCATTCCTAGGTCTTCCCTGCGGGTATTGCTCCTCAAAGCGTCTTTAAGCATCTTGCATGGCCACCTATTCCTCATATAACGGAGGACTCGGAATTCGGTTTGGGGTGTTGTAGTAGGTCAGATGTTGGTAGGAAGTAGCATAATATTCTTGTGGGTTTTGCATATATAAACCAACATTATGGCGAAGCCAATCGCCCCTGTAATTCCCCCACCTTTAGTCATACCTTACCGCCCTATTATACTCGCGTTGTTCTTCATGATATTGGTTAAACTGTTGCCTTTGTTCCTCATATTGGTTATCCCTGTGTTGATAACCTACCCTCATATCATGAAAACCGGAAATCACTTCCTCCAACTCTTCTTCCCTTGACCTTTGTGTCCTCCTACGCCTGCGCCTTTGAGCTTGTGGTAACTCTTCTTCAGTTTCAGGTTCTTCCATGTGAACCTCTTCCCCCGCTTCATCTCTCCCAACACCGCTACCACCCGCTTCATGATCATGGGCACGTGGTGGTTCGTTTACCCTCGGGACAAATGGAATAAGCCTTTGATGATTGTTGCAATCGACACCAAAATGCCTGGCAATTTGGATGATGTAATGCCCACCAATAATCTGATTCAACCCTCTATCTCCCCGCGAGTTGTCAAGATAATCTGCCAAAGTAGATGGAATGTCGACACTACTTTGGTTGTAGATTTTGTCTACAAGAAAACATCTTGACATGTTACCTTATTTGTGCCATGTTTTCTTGCATTAAACGTACATGCAACTAGTCGATGAAGCATTCTTTTGTCTTTATCATTTATATCGGTGAACTTGCTTCGGCTAGAGGAGAATTGAGTGTCGCTCATATCGTTCCAAAATGGGTGTGGATCATAAGAATCATCATAATACTCGGCTAACCGTAAGTAAGCATTGAGTTGGGCATCATCTAGCTCGATATACAGATCAAATAGTCGGGCCAACTCAATTTGACTAAGTGCCCGATCGATCCCACCTAAATGAAATCTCATGAAATTTTGATTTGTCGGGTCCATGATGAGATCAAAACGTAAGGATGCTATGAATTCTTTGCATAATTCTGGGTATATGACATCATTGAATCCCATAATTCTTTCCCATGCCCTGACTGTTATTAGCCTGCCAGTAAAAAGCTGGTATTTAACCTCCAACATTCTCGAAACTCTATCATATTCCCTTGCTTCAACCAATGGAGCCGGGTCAAAATACCAAGTGGCATCACATGTTTTGTTCGCTACCCAATTATATGCACTTGCGTAATCCGGATGATCCCGGACATAAGCTAACCAAACCCTTGGATCATTTTGATCCGGTGATCCTTCGGGTGAAGATTGTCGTTCATTTGGTGGAGAATTTTGTTCATCCGAAGAATCTTGTTCTTCTCGGTATCGGTGGGAAGGTTCTTCTTGTTGTTGACTTGCCCTTGATCTAAAGTTGTACTACACACATAAAACATACACCAAAACAAAAGAGGCGCATAGACAATAGTATGCATTAGTGTGAGTTCATCATAAATCAAGTATATGTTCAAAAATACATATAGCACATAATCATGTTAATCATTCATGTAAACATTTTCTCAAAAGATCCAAGATTAACATAACAAATCTAGCGTTTTAGAAACCAAATTTGAACATGAACCTCATATCATTCTCATCCCCCAAACTACCACATTAGATACAAAGTAATGAAAACTTAACAATTGTCAAGTATTTATATCAATTAAGAACCAAAATATGTTAGATTTCCAAAACATTAACCATGTCATGCTCAAAATGTGATACATACTTATGAAGTGCACAAATTATCTCAAACATTCACAAACACTTTGCTAGGAACCAAATTCAATCAAATTCAAAGCCAAAATTCGGATTTAAACTTTACATAAACCCTAGAATCATAAATATACCCTAAAAACACAATGTAATATGATTTCAAGGCATACAAGGTAATTATAACAATCTAAAGCATGTTAATGTATAGAACAATTATCAATTCAAGAAAACCCACATAAATTTCTTAAGCAATTCGAAAAATTAAGCATGAAATTGAAGTATTGGAAAGAAAATTAAGTGGAATCATATGAACATACCCTAGGCATCTTGATTTAGGCTTTGATTTGAGAAGAATTGGTTAAAATTGGAAGGATTGAAATTAGAGTTTGGAGTGTTTTAGAGTGAAAGAGAGAATGAATCTGCAATTTTGGGTGAGGAGTGAGTGAAAAACGAGTGTGTGGTTGTAAAGAGGAGATAAAATCATGGGTCCCACAAAAATTTAAAGCTGATCCGACCAAGATTTAAGAGTGCGCCAAGCGCACATTTTTGGGTGCGCGGCGTGCACTAACGATCTGAGCTAAAAAACTTTCTGACCCAGTTTTTGCAAAGTGTGCTGAGCGCACATCTTAGGGGTGCGCGGCGCGCACAGTGGTTTTCAGCTGTTTTTTCGCGTTTGGTCAGTACAGTGAGGTTGGTAACAGATTGGTGAACGTAATGGCATTCAACAAAAATTAAAATCACTCAAAATCATGTAATTCACACAAAAACCTATTTTTAATATTTGTGAAGGTTTTAAAAACACGAGTCGCTTCACCCGACTCTTCCCCCAAACTTAGGTAGCTTTGGGGTTGAAAATGAGTTTTACCTCATCTTCAATGTTCATGGGTCCGTCAACATATAGTTTAACCCTGTGTCCGTTTACCTTAAACGTATCACCCTTCACATTCCGTAATTCCACCGTTCCATACGGAAAAACCTTGTTAACAACAAAGGATCCCATCCATCAGGACTTGAGTTTTCCAGGGAAAAGTTTAAATCGTGAGTTGAATAACAAAACACGATCACCTTCTTTAAAATCTTTCAGATTCTTAAGACGGTTATCGTGCCAAACTTTGATCTTTTCCTTGTATATGAGCGAGTTTTCATGGGCGTTATGTCTCAACTCATCCAACTCATTTAGTTGGTTTAAACGAAGGTTTCCCGCGTCTTCAAGATCGAGATTACAAGTCTTAAGAGCCCAATGTGATTTGTGCTCTATCTCCAAAGGGAGATGACATGCCTTCCCATAGACTAGGCGGTAAGGTGTGGTTCCAATAGGAGTTTTGTAGGCGGTTCTAAATGCCCACAAAGCATCGTCAAGCTTCGTTGACCACACCTTAGGATTGGATCCAACCATTTTCTCAAGGATCCTTTTAAGTGCCTGATTCGTATTTTCAACTTGCCCACTTGTTTGTGGGTGATAAGATGTTGAAATTTTATGGGTTATCCCATATCGTTTTAACACCTTTTCTAATTGAGTGTTGCAAAAATGGGTACCACGATCACTAATTAAAGCCTTCGGGGTACCGAACTGGGCAAAAAGGTCTTTAAGAAAAGTTACAACAACTCGTGCATCGTTTGTGGGGAGAGCTTTTGCCTCAGCCCATTTTGATACGTAGTCAACGGAAACGAGTATGTATTAGTTGGAATGAGATTTTGGGAATGGTCCCATGAAATCAATGCCCCAAATATCAAAAACCTCACAAACTTGGATTATGTTTTGAGGCATTTCGTCTCTTTGACTAATCTTTCCTGCCCTTTGGCAAGAATCGCATGATTTCCTCTTTCCTGCCCTTTGGCAAGAATCGCATGATTTACATATACGGTGGGTATCTTTAAAGATGGAAGGCCAATAAAAACCGGCCTCATAGACTTTTCTCCCCGTGATTTGGGGTCCGAAATGTCCACCAGTGGGACCAAGATGACATTGGAGAAGAATTTGATTGCATTCTTCCCAGGAGACACATCGACGGATTATTCCATCGGGACACCGTTTGAAGAGATATGGGTTTTCCCAAAAATAATATTTTAAGTCACTGAAAAATTTCTTTCGTTTTTGATGTGACATACCAGTTTCTAGGAATCCACCCGCAAGATAGTTGGCAATGTCAACAAACCAAGGATCATCAATTTTCATGAGATTTTCGTCCGGAAAGTTATCTTGGATAACAGTCTCATGGAGAACTTCAAGATTCGGGTTCTCAAGGCGAGAAAGGTGATCGGCAGCTAGGTTTTCGGCCCCCTTTTTGTCTTTAATATCAATGCTGAATTCTTGAAAAAGCAAGACCCAACGTATTAATCGGGGCTTAGCATCTTGCTTAGCAAGCAAGTACTTTAATGCTGAATGGTCTGTATAGACAACAGTCTTTGCTAGTACCAAATAGGAACGGAATTTATCAAACGAAAAGACAATTGCCAGGAGTTCCTTCTCGGTGGTAGTGTAATTAAGTTGGGCTCCTTGCAATGTCTTACTAGCATAATAAATGGGCTGAAAATGTTTTTCAATTCTTTGCCCCAAGACGGCACCAATAGCAAAGTCACTTGCATCACACATAAGTTCGAATGGAATTGACCAATTCGGCGATATGAGAATGGGTGATTGCGTGAGCTTTGCTTTAAGGAGATTAAAGGCGTTAAGACACTCGTTCATGAAGACAAATGGAGCGTCTTTCTCAAGAAGTTTGTTCATCGGGGTCGCAAATTTAGAAAAATCTTTAATGAACCGACGGTAAAAACCGGCGTGCCCCAGAAAACTTCTTACACCTTTCACATTTGTCGGTGGTGGTAATTTGGCTATGACTTTCACTTTAGCTATATCCACCTCCAATCCCGTACAAGAAATTTTATGACCTAATACAATGCCCTCTCTTACCATGAAATGGCATTTTTCCCAGTTAAGCACAAGATTAGATTCTTCACACCTTATCAACATAAGCTCAAGATTATTAAGACATGAGTCAAAAGAATCACCGAAGACTGAAAAGTCATCCATGAATACTTCCATAAAGTCTTCAATCATATCATGAAAAATAGCTACCATACACCTTTTAAAGGTAGCAGGAGTATTGCATAAGCGAAAGGGCATACGTCGATAGGAGAAAGTGCCATAAGGGCATGTAAAGGTGGTTTTCTCTTGGTCCTCGGGCGCTATAGGGATTTGGAAATATCCTGAGAAACCGTCAAGAAAACAATAAAAGTTCTTTCCTGCCAACCTTTCCAACATTTGATCAATGTAAGGAAGGGGAAAATGGTCTTTTCGGGTAGCATCATTTAATTTTCTGTAATCAATACATACCCTCCAACCCGCGACAGTCCTAGTGGAAATTAATTGATCGTTTTCGTTGGTGATAACGGTCATGCCACCCTTTTTAGGTACACATTGGACCGGACTCACCCAAGGACTATCCGAAATTGGGTAAATAAGACCTGCATCAAGGAGTTTGACAATCTCCTTTTTAACGACTTCTTGCATATTAGGGTTCAGTCGCCTTTGTCTTTGTACACATGGCTTATAGTTATCCTTCATTAGTATCTTATGTGTACAATAAGAGGGACTTATACCTTTGATGTCATGAATTTTCCATGCTAGAGCCGGTTTATGGGCTTGTAACATGGAAACAAGTTTAGATTTCTCACTTACAGAGAGTTCGGATGAAATGATAACCGGGAGAGTAGAATCCTCTTGAAGGTAAGCATATTTCAAGTGACTTGGAAGTGGCTTCAGTTCCAAAACGGGAGGTTCTTCAATCGATGTTTTACATCGATACTCATTTTTTAAATCCAACTTTCTGTATTCTTCATCATTTGGCTCATAACCGTTAGCCATCAAAGTGGTCAACATCTCCACTTCTTCCACCATGTTTTCTTCATCACCTTCTGCCAAAATGCATTCTCCCGAACCTTGCAATTCTGGAAATTCCTACAACAACTCTGAATACGTGTCTACGGTTTGCAAATAATAACATTTATCATCAGTAGACTCGAGGTATTGCAAGGCATGGTCAACGGAAAAGGTAACCTTAATATCCTCAATGCTAAGGGTCAATTTCTGACCATGAACATCTATCATAGCTCTAGCGGTATTGAGGAAAGGTCGACCCAATATAAGAGGCACACGTGTGTCCTCTTCCATGTCCAAAATTACAAAATCGGCCGGAAATACTAGGGTACCCTCTTTTACTAACATATTCTCTAAAATTCCACGAGGAAATTTAACAGAGTGGTCTGCTAGTTGAATTGCCATTCGGGTTAGTTTTAGCACCCCGGGGTCTAGCTTAACATATAATGAATAAGACATCAAATTAATGCTAGCCCCTAAATCTGCTAATGCTTTAATGCATTCCAAATCTCCTAGAAGACATGGTATGGTAAAACTCCCAGGCTAACTTCTTTGGTATTTTGTTCATCAAAATTGCAGAACAATTAGCATTCATGGTGACGGATGAAAGTTCCTTCATTTTCTTCCGATTAGTAAGTAAGTCTTTTAAGAACTTAACATACTTGGGCATACCTGAAATCACATCAATGAAAGGCATATTTATGTTAATTTGTTTAAACATATCTAAAAATTTTGACCTTTCGGCTTCGAGCCTTTCTTGTTGTTGTTTCCTTGGGTATGGGAGCGGTGGTTGATATGGCTTCACTACGGGTTTTTCCCATTCTTCCTTCTCAACCACTTGTTTCGGCTCCTTAACCGGTTCATCATTTTTGTTCAACGGAACACTGAAATCAGAATTTTTGGGCATTCTTGGAGCTTCGTATGCTAGACCACTCCGTGTGGTGATAAAATTGGCGTGCTCATTTTGGGGGTTCTTATTGGTATCGCCCGGTAAACTCCCTGGTTTTCTTTCACTAAGTAAACTAGCTAAACCACTCATTTGCTTCTCCAAATTCTGAATTGAGGCTTGTTGGTTTCTAAACTGGTGTTCGTTTTTCTCGTTTGTTTGGTTTATGTTTGTAACAAGTTGGGTTTGTGATGCAATCAACTTTTCCAACATACTCTCCAAATTTGACTTTTTTTCTTCCTGTTGGGGTTTTTGATAAAAACCCGGAGTTTGTTGTTGGAACCCACTACTTGACCCTTGTTGGTAATTGGAATTTTGACCTTGAGGGTTGTATGGATTGTTGAAGTTTCGGTTAAACTGGGCTCTTCCTTGAAATTGATTATTATTTCTTTGGCTTATGAAAGCCACTTCTTCTTTTTGAGCCATTGTTAGACTGGCATCACAATCTTTTCCTAAATGGAGACCACCACAGTATTCACAACCTACTTTCATACTATGAATTTCCTTGGTGATTTTGTCCATGTTTCGAGCAACACCATCTATTTTTACACTCAGGGAACTAAGGTCATCATAAGCACCGGCGCTTTGGACTTGAGCATTACGAGTAATTGGTCGTTCTTGATGCCACTCATGAGAATAATTGGCTAGCTTCTCGATTATCTCATAAGCCTCTTGCTCGGTTTTGTCCATGAGTGAACCTCCGGACGCTTGATCAATGGAAATTCGGGTTGCAACATCACAACCCTTGTAAAAGATTTGGACTTTTTGGAAGGTATCCAAACCATGGTTTGGACAACCTCTTAACATTTTGAAAAATCGATTCCATGCTTCGTACAAGGTTTCCATCGGCTTTTGACAGAATTGGGTAATTTCGTGTTGGAGTCTCGCGGACTTAGAAGCTGGAAAATATTTCTTAAGAAATTTTTCCAACATACCATCCCAAGTTTCTATCGTAGCCTCGGCCAATGAATCTAACCAACTTCGTGCTTCCCCGTGGAGTGTCCATGGGAAAAGTCTTAAAAATATGGCCTGTCAGTGTCTGGTTTAAGTTTGAAAAGAAGACATATCTCTTGAAAAAGATGAATATGTTCGTTTGCATCTTCATTCGGACCACCACCAAATTGACACCTGTTATTAATCATTTGGAGGATAGGTCCTTTTATTTCAAAATTTACCTCACCAGTGGGCGGGGTAATAGCACTACCTTGTCCGGTTCGGGTTGCCTTCATCTTGGCCGCCATTTATTGTCTTGGTACCACTGGTCTTGCTTCTCCTTCCATTTCAAATTTTGAAGGAGGAACGGGCTTACCAAATTCAGAATATCTCGGCTTGGTTGTACTTGATTCTGAATCAAAAGTTTTCTGCTTTGATGAAGATTCAAAAAGTTCAAGTACTTCTTTTGGGATCCTACCAAGCTTTCTATCAGGTTCTGTAAGCGGTGTAAGTAATGGAGAATCTGAACTTCGGGTATGTGGCATATGCAACCTAAAATCTGTCAATCACACAACTAACAAAAACTACTACACGTACCGATTCTATAAGTTTAAAATTCAAAGACTATTAATAATTTAAAAATAATTAAGAAACTACTTAATCACAAATTAGTTAATAATTCTATTTTGACACAAAACTGTCCCCGGCAGCCGCGCCAAAAACTTGATGTGCAAAATGTGGTATATGAATTATCATATGAAATAGTATGGAAAAATACCGATTAGAGATTGCTACACACTAACGGGAAGTGTACCTGATCGTGTAGTAGTATAGTAAATGGTAAAATCCGTGTATCGTTACAAGGACAGTATCTAAATCAAATCAGGATTATAGACTAAATTGTGATTATTTAAGAAAATTACAAGTACAAGATATATTTTGATTTGCCCTTTTACGATAGGCGAATCAAGTGATGAATAAGATTAAAAAGTCAATATTTTTGGTATTTTTAGTTTATGAAAACAGAAAGATAGTTTTGAATTCAAATTAAAGAAATATGCTCATCTAGACTTTTTACCCTTAATGTTGAATGTTATTTAGGATTAAGATCGGATTGATTGGTTATGCACGAGAACTAATTAATTGGTTCACCAAGAATAGTCTTGCACAAACACTCAAACGGGATTACACGACGCAAGTGATGTTCTTGACATCTAAGACCTCCTATTTGTAATCAACTAATTCAACTATTTTGAAGACTTGAAGAATGATCAAGTCAATGGTGTGTCGTACATGATCCACTCCTATATCAACTAAAGATTTAACTTAGTTCATTCCCTTGGTCCGGTAAAATGCTCAATTCACCCAACCCAAACAATTAACTAAGTGTTATAATAAGATCCCTATAAACGTCACTAGATAAGGCAAATCACTAACACATGTTAATTGATGTAACTAGGTAGTTGAAAGTGTGTATAATAGATTCTAAGGAATTGGTCATTCTCCTAGACAATTACACATACTAATTAAGCTATTCCAAAGTATCTACAAGATTCGTTCTTACATTCTTATGTAAATTAACCATTTGAACTCAACTTATCCCTTTTGGTAAAAGATGGATAAACACATATCACTAGGTGTAAATCAATACATTAACTTAACAAGATGATGTTTCTTAATCAAATGAACATATCAACTAGTTGAATCGAAAGGATTAAACTTAACAAGAATGGTTCTTGTATTCAAACATCAAACTATCGCGCATAACTACAATCAATCAATAGTAAACATTCAACATCTCGGTTATTTATCTAGATGAACATAAAATGGACTAGCCAACAATCATGCTTAAAAATTTAAACATAACAGTAACAAAGATAGAATTCATTGTAAATACAAGATTAGCCTTTTAGGAGTAATCTTGGATGAAGCTCTTGAATGATCTTGGATTCTTCGATGATTTGAGTTCTTAGATGCACTTTGATAAGCCCAAGAACTGCTTTGAATCGTATTTTTTCGTCTCTGAGCAGAAAGGAAACTGGTTTTTTTCAAATGAAACTGGAAATGGAATTAAATAAGCTAAAAAGTTGGTGAAAAGCACTGTGCGCGGCGCGCACAGTAAGGGTGCGCTGAGCACACTCTCACCTACTTCACTTTATACTTTACAGCTCGACTACGCACGTTCAAATCTGCTTTTCTGTCAAAAGTGCGCGTATGGGTGCGCTGAGCGCACCACTGTGCGCGGCGTGCTCCATCAAAAAGTGCGCTTGGCGCACTTTGGTTTTGGCCAAGAAATCCTCTGATCAAAATTATGCAATGTGCGCTGAGCGCACATTTTGGGGTGCGCTGAGCGCACTCTTCTGTCTTTGGGTTTCTGGTCTCGTTTTTTATCTCTGAGCTGTTACCATACAATATCTTCATATTTCTTCATGTTTACAATGATTCTAGACTATATTACAATACTATGAAATACAAACGGAATTACTATGTTTACATATGAAATAAATAACAATAGGGCGCGATATTACGACTAAAGATATGACTAATTTGAGTAATATCTTAAAATACAAAAGGAATTACTATTTTTTTGGACTAGCATTGCTTTATTAAAAATGTCTTAAAATTTTATTTTGGCCCGGTTTGACCTAAAATAAAAGCCAGGTTTTGAGCCTCTTTTACAGTTATAAACCCGTCCATACTTGAATTCTCGTTCCGTTTCCTCAAAATCTCTACAAGTATATCTAGGGTATATGTAACCGTATCATACCCAGCTTCTATACGTATTTACTATTAGTATATACCAACAATAAACTCCAATGATCAGCCACTAGACATGATGTTACATGTGAGAACCAACCATTTAACCTCATGTATGACTTATATGCAAGAAAACAAACTAAATCTCCTATATATCCATCCCATAATCACATCATTTTGCACACACACACATACAATTTCATTCTCCAATTTTCTTTCAAGTTAATTCACTCCCTAATCTCTCTTCATGTACCTACTCAAGAACGTATCAATATAGTCATCCGATTTCAAGGAGATTACTTCCAACCTTTCAATCCCACTTCACCACTCTTTTGATTCCAAGATTTTTCTTATCTTTTCCAGTAGCTTTATCCAAGTAACCTGAGGTAGTAACCTTATTCATAATCTTATTTGATTCATATTTATATAGCTATCTTATTTTGAGTTATAAATTATAACAACAAGAACATAGTTTGAATGATTTCAAACTTGTTCGCAAACTAAATTGATCCTTATAACTTGACTTTTAAAATATGTCAAGACCTGTAATATATCATAATGATATGCTAACTTAACAAGATACAACTTGTTTTTACAAAGAACACCTTAAAACAAAATCGAGTATCTGAAGCTAGTTTAGCTACGAAATTAATTGGAGTAAAACTAAACTAATCATATTTTTGTTAATTAATATGATATTTTTTACTTATGATTTGATTTTATATATTTCAGGACCACCCGTAAACAACACGAGAAGATTAATCATAAGACCTCATGATTGTACGCAACACGTCATTTGACAACACGGTACTTTATGTACGCAACACGTCATTTGACAACATGGTACCATGGGTCGAGATTAATTCTGATCAATACGAATATGATGGGGTCTTTATTTATTTTATTGAGCAACTAATTGTGGACTATTAACAACAGACTGCTAACTACAGATTAAGAAAATATTACAAGTATTATAAGTATATATATATATATATATATATATATATATATATATATATATATATATATATATATATATATATATATATATATATATATATATATATATATGTAACGATTACTTGAAAAGAAAATATGTTGATATATTATATATATGGTTAGGTTCGTGATATCTATCGGAGACCAAGTCGTGTTAAATACCTTCAAGGTAAAAGTGAGTATATAGTCCCACTTTTAAACTCTAAATATTTTGGGATGAGAATACATGCATTTTATGATTTACGTTATGGACACAAGTGATTAAAAATATATATTCTACGTTGAGTTGTACCACTGGCATACTTCCCTGTAACTTGGTAACTACTATTTACATGAGGTATTGTAAACGCGAATCCTGTTAATAGATCTATCGGGCCTGACAACCCCAACCGGACTGGACGACCAGTATTCAACGGTTGCACAGTACTTCGTTTCGGTGACTACACTTGGTACGGTGTAGTAAGATTTCATAATAAAGGGAATATGCGGCGTTGATTAAATGTTAAGTATGGTTATCAAGTGCTCAACAACTTAGAATATTTTTATTAAAACGTTTATATATGAAATCTTGTGGTCTATATTTATAATGCTGCCGGCATCAAACCTATATCTCACCAACTTTATGTTGACGTTTTAAGCATGTTTATTCTCAGGTGATAACTAAAAGCTTCCGCTGTAACATGTTGAATTTAAGCAAGATCTTGAGTATGCATATTTGTGTCAAAAATAAAACTGCATATCGGAGAAGTTGTAATGTAAAATACATTGGAAATCGTGTTGTTATCATCACATGTAAAGTTTGTAAGGCTAAGATTATCGCTAAACGATAATCATTATTATGTTGTTTAAACTTTGTATTTTTAATAAAAGTTATGGTTTGTATTGTAAAAACGAATGCAGTTTTCTTTGAAAAATGTCGCATATAGAGGTCAATACCTCGCGGTGAAATCATATGTTATTATATTTGTCCTTATGGTTTAGGACGGGTTATGACATTTTGTGTGAATGCTGCGTGAGTCCGGGTAAAGTACTTTGCGTGACCATGTGAAAATGGTAAGGTACGCAATTGTAATAGTGACTGATCACCATTATTACAACCGTGTATCTTAACACCAAGCATGACATGAAGAGTACCGAGCGGAGGAAACGTAGCATGGTTGGGGTAGAATCGGGATGAGTTAGGAATCTTTCATTGGTTCCTAGGATATAACAGTCTCGGGTGATGTGCTTGTTGTCACATCGGGTTCTTTGTGAGTCAGAAATTGTTACAGTGGTTTCAGTTAGCTAAGGTGAGTGAGTAAACTCACGAGTTTGGTGCGTGCTTAGTCACCCTAAGTAGTGGGTGCACTGTTGAGATTGTTATTGGTTTTAGTTACCCATCGTAACTAGGATGACCGATTTACGTGTGCGTGTGTGCGACGAGGACTTGAATTCCGTAGTGAAATGCGACAAGTCTAATGAATGTAGTTTTGAGTTACACTCGGTAGAGTGTGTGGTTAGAGAATTGTGTTAGGATTCTTGTTGTGAGTCGCCTTGGAATTTGCGAATCGAGGAGTCTTCGGGTCATTAAACTCTTGGGAGTGGGACCCGTATAATGTTGATTGCGTTAGTGTGTTGCAGATTATAGGGTAACATTCCTAATGGAATATCCCTTGTAGTAGTGGTTTTATCGAAGTGTGGAAAGATGTAAGACTTGGTGTTTCCAAGCATCTCCTTAGTGTGGATGAGAGATTTCATTAGGCTATATCATTTTGGCCTTGTGGAAATTGTGGCTAGCGTGTGATCGCTAGGAACTTTCGAGAAGACAATAAACCATAAGGTTTGTCGGGTAGGTATGACTTCGGGTCATTATTGTGGAGAGATGGGTAACATCGGGTGTATGAAACCCAAAGATTGAGTTTCTAATTTCGGTAGATTGTGGTGGGAGTCTGCATGACACTGCATCAGGTGCCCCTTTATACCTACAAAGTGTGATGTTCAACTCCGGTAATGGTGTGATCACTTTGTGCTTATGGTGACCGTGAGATGCCCTTGGAAGCAGCAGAGATTTCAATAGTGATCGACGGGTGATGGTAATTCGACGATTGTGAAAGTCGAAGTTTAAGAGCATGGCGGTAAATACTTCTTATGAAGTGACGGATGAGCGAATCTGGTTGCTCTTTAGAGATAGACGGGTAAAGATGGCCGGTGAGCCGGTGACGGACTTAATGTTCGGTTAGGCCGAAGATTATGATGAAGTATTGTTATTGCGGTCGATGTAATTTTTGTGTCGGATTGGTCACTCTTCTCCATGAGAGCAAGCAATTGTTGGTAAAGGTTCGTTGAGTGGAAGGTCGGGTGATCTCGACTAAGATGCATGACTGATTTATCAGAGTGACGTATGCTTAGGCATAGAGACGTATGTGGGACTTTGGTGGAGTTCGCTTAGGATTCAGCTCCACATTCTCATGACCAAGATGATAACATCCCGCGGAATTGTCGTTCCATGAAAAGAACGCGAATCATGGGTTATAAAGAATGGCCGACTTCAGGTGAGATGAAAACACGTTAAGAGCGTGTGTTATTGATTTTGGAAATGGGTGGGATAAATATTTGCCACTGGATGAGTTTTCTTATAACAGCAGTTATCATGCAAGTGTTAAAGCCGCACCATTTGGAGCTCTGTATGGTAGGAAGTGTAGGTCTCCTGTCTGTTGGAATGAGGTTGGGGATGCTCAACTCACATGACCAGAGATCATTCACGAGACTACCGAGAAGATTGCACAGATTAAGGAAAGGTTGAGAACTGCTAGAAGTCGGCAAAAGAGTTATGCCGACAAAGGAAGGAAAGATGTTGAATTTCAAGTTGGTGATCGTGTTATGTTGAAAGTTTCACCTTGGAAGGGTGTGGTACGTTTTGGTAAAAGGGGAAAGTTGAATCCTCGATTTGTTGGACCTTTTGGGATTATTGAGAGAGTTGGACCAGTGGCTTATCGTTTGAAATTGCCACAAGAACTCAGTGCTATTTGTGACGTTTTTCATGTATCGAATTTAAAGAAGTGTTTGGCCGAGGCCAATGAAACTATTCTTTTTGATGAACTTCATGTTGATAAGCAACTACATTTTATTGAGGAACCTGTTGAAATTATGGACCGAGAGGTTAAGACTCTCAAGCAGAGTAGAATTCCTATTGTTCGAGTTACATGGAACGCCAGACGCGTTCCCGAGTTCACTTGGGAGCGTGAAGTTCAGATGAGGCAGAAGTACCCGCATTTGTTCCCAGATGCTGAGTCAACCCCTGCACCTGCTTAAATTTCGGGACGAAATTTCCGTAACGGGAAGGTACTGTCACGACCCGACTTTTTCCGTTATCTTTTGCCGTTAATTATTTAACGACCGTTAATTGTTATTCGTGCCACGTCATTTCCATGACCTATATTATTATTTTCGTAATAATATATATATAATAATTATTATGTGTTATGTGGATATATGTATTCATATTTTAAATTATACGTTTCTACGTTCCGCGGATTTCCATCCGGCGAATCTTTTCGGTTTTTAAACCAACGGTCGAGCTTTCTGGATTTTTAAATCCTAAATATTTTAAATATGATATTTTAAGGTCATATTATTAGTAGGTGTATTTATATTTATTTTTCGTCGCGCGTTCGTTATCTTTCCGGATTTTAAATCGCGTAAGAGCGTTTTCGCGTTTCGGGCTTCGTTCGGGTTTTCGGGCCACAAGTAATTTAGCATTTGAGTGAGATGGACCCATGGGGCCCACCCCCATGCAATTTTCGGCTGAATTAGGGAGGGGGAGCACTCCCTTGCTTTTCCATTTTTCTTATTTCATTTTTATTTCACAAATTTGTAACCTAAACCTAATACTTGCATTTTTGCTCTCACCCTCTCCCCCCCTCTCCCTTGTGCCGTCACCATCCACCACCAACATCACCATCATCATCTAAAAAAAGCTAGCTTGGATCATTAAATCGTTTGCATAATCGTGTTCCTCTCTCCGTTCTCTACGCGATCATCTACTTTGTTTCTCGATTAGGGTATAAACCCTAACCCTAGCTATTTGATTTTTCAATTATATTTCTGTATTTTGATGTTATATGATTAGTATGATATGTATAAGTTGTTGTAATGTTGTTGGAATGCGTAGAATTACTCGTTTGCTCATGTTTTCGGTTTGTAAATTTTGGACAGCAGTTTGATTCGTATATTCTGACTATATAACTGATATGAATGTTAAAATAAAGTACATAAATGAGTTCCTCTCATCAAGACATTAACTTTAGACTCCGGATTCATGTCGTTTCGATTCCCGGAGCCCTAGATACGCTTAATTTGGTTTTTGTTAAAGATTGAAAGGTGTTTTTGGCATGAACAAGGTTGGGTCCGACTTTGTGACCATCCTTGGTGTCTTTAGGGTGCCTCATTTGGTTAGGACTGATGGTGGGACGAATATTCATGTTCGGGTCACCTAAATCCGAGCCACGGTTCACCCGTTTTGCCCGAATTAGGGTTTTGAGTAAAATGATTTCCCAATTGAAGTCATGGCTGATATGCACGACTTAGGGACTGTTCTTGGAGTGTTCTTGAGTTCATAAATGTGTCGGGTGGTTTGAGTAGGTGAAGTTACATATGTGGCTTGCCCGAAACCGACACCCGGGGCTCAAGATACGACCCGGCGAACTTTAAATTTATACTTATGGTTAATGATTAAACTTATGATAAAATTTATGGAATTCATTATTAATTAATTACTTATGATAAAAGAAGTAATTATTATTATTTAAAACATATGATATAAATATTTATTATATCATTTAATTATTAATTATAATTTAATTAACATTTTAATTAAACTTATGATTAATAACACTTTTAATTGTTAAAGGAAAATACTTATGATAAGTATTAAATTTAATTATGAGAAATTATTAAAAGACTTATAATAAATATTAAATAATTATTTAATTATTATAAGACTTAATTATTATTTAATTATGACTTAATTATTAAATACTTATGATTTAATAATTTTAATTAGAAACTTAAGATATGATTAATAATTCATTATTAATTAATAATACTTATGATATGATTTAAAATTTATTATAAATTAATAATATTTATATTATGATTGATATTTAATTAATTAATTAAATACTTATGTTATACTAATTATAACATTTCAACTTATATTAACTTTAATAATTCATTTTATTTAATTAAACTTATGTTAAGACATTATTATACACATTTGACTTTAAATAACATTATAACCTATGTTATTATTATAACTTACACTTTTAAAATTAATGTTGACTATGTTTGACCAAGGTTGACTTTTGAGTTGACTTTCGGTTGACTTTGACTTTCAGTTGACTTCTGTTGACTTTCTAAATAAGGAAACTTTCCTAACTTCAAAACTTTCTAAAAATAGAAACTTTCTAAAAATAGAAACTTTCCAAAAATAGAAACTTTCTAAAAATAGAAACTTTCCAAAAATAGAAACTTTCTAAAAATAGAAACTTTCCAAAAATAGAAACTTTCCTAAAATAGAAAACTTTCCAAAAATGGAAACCTGCTAAAAATAGAAACTTTCTAAAAATAGAAAGTGTGTGTCCTTATGCTGTTCCAATCAAACCGATGCTTGTTGAGTAATGTTCTATGCCTACTTGCAACATGTACAATAGCTATCATACTAAGACTTGGCCTAAGTTAGTTATTTATTTCGACCTGCTTTATTTATAGGTCGGCGTTGTGATCTTTCTTGATCATTTTACTTTACGTGCTGTTCGCTTGTTTGTGAGATTTCTTCAGTTGCTATTTAAGGTGAGTTATAGTCCCATTTTCTATTTTAAATCTTTTGGGATGAGAATACATGCAATTTATTTTATATTTTGGACACAAGTGGAAGTTGGTTTAAATTATTCATTGTGAGTTGAACAAAAATATTCCCTAGTCTGGTAACTGTAATCACTGGTTTCTACTGGTGAACGCGAATCCTATGGATAGATCTATCGGGTTTGACAACCCCATTTCGAGCTAGTCGCGCTAGCAATTTATAATCGGAATGTTTAGTACTTCGTATTTAGTTGAAGATACACTTGTTCGGTGTATATTATTTATTGTGTTTGGCAAGGGTAAATAAAGGGTTAAGTGGTTACCAGGTGGCTCACGGAAAATGGAATAATGTTTTATTATATGTTTTCTAGCATATAATTTGGTGGTTTAAAAGGAGTTTTATGTTTTCAAACATAAATTTTTATTGTTTAAATTAAATATTGTTTGCAATATTAAACCTATAATTCACTCAACATTTTTGTTGACAGTTACTCGCATGTTTTATTCTCAGGTTCATGATTGATTGCTTCCGCTGTGCTTAGAGAGTCTGCATATTTATGATGGCAGCTTTTGTTAAACATTAACTTGCATTCTATTTTGTTACATTAAAAAGTGGTTGTTTGTTGACTTTATTTTGGGTCAACTTTTGGTTAAAGTATTATTGTATAGTTTTTCTAAACTTATGCATTTTAGTAGATTTCCTTTATAGGAAATCATTTTGAAATAAAGAATGCAAGGTTGTTTTATTAAATTCATATAGAGTTTCGATCAAGCTGTGGGACCAAGTGACGGAGCTGTTAAGTGCTTTGACGGAGTCGTCACAGTTGGTATCAGAGCGTTGGTTGTAGGGAATTAGGCTGCATTGATGTCGTTACCCGAGTCAATAGGGTGCATTAGTGAGTCTAGTCTACAGCCCGGCCTATTATATATTATTATATGTGATTATTTGTATCGTATTGGTATGTATATGGTTATCACACATACATTTCTATTATGTTCTGAATCCGGGAGGAACTCCCATTCTGATTTAAACGTATTCTCCGACTCATGCGAGTTCATCTTTTATAGGAACGCCTCGGTTAGTGAAACCGAGGGGGTGTCATTCTTGACTTCTGAAACTCTCGACATTTCTATGTCATAATTTGTGTTTATTAATATAACGTTTAAGTTACATTACGTGTTCTAGAATTCTTGGCATTTCTATGTCATCTATTATGGTTATGTATATAACGTTTGAGTTATATTACGCGAGATGTCATTCTTGACTCCTAAGGGCTTGGCATTTCAATGTCAGCTATTATGTTTAGGTATATAACATTCTTGTTATATTACGTGCCTTTGTGCCGTTGTGCCTATGTGCTTTGGTTTTTGAATCGGGAAACGTCATTCTTGACTTTTAGAGATTCTTGGTACTTCGAAGACATTTTTATGTCATCGTTACTCATATTCATTACTTTCGATGTCTTTGTCTCTTGTGCTATCCTTAGCACCTTGTTAAGAAATTGTTTTAGGGGAAATTATTTTAGAGGAAATTGTGTTGAAATTCGAGGTTGACCACGTGTCCTGACCTTATGTAGTGATATTGGAATGGAACTATGAGTTAGTGAAATATAATGGCGTCAGGCCAACGCGATTATATTACGTTAATTCATAAAAAGTCCCAATATTGTGACATGAGGAATAGAAAGCGAGTCAAAGAAAATTTGTACACCACTCATTCGGAAATTCTAACGTTGTTACATGAGTAAGGAAGATACTCATTATCCTATTTGTTGATATATGAGAGACTCGTCTTAACCGAACTACTTACCCCATGTTTTATCATTCATAACTCGCTTGTTAGTGACAGCTTCGCACGTGAAGAGTTTTGGCCTAAGGACTTATGTCCTGATAATAGTCAAAACAATATTTAACTCATTGGTTTTCATGACCTCGTAGCATTTATTGATTAGATGTCGCAAGACGATTCAAGTCCTTCACCCGAGCTTTAACGGTCTTACTTTAACTCGTAACCTCTGTGATGCGAATACCCTGCTTTTCATTAAAAATTTTACACATTTGTGTAATTGGGCGGTTCTCGTGAGATTTATGGGCGAATAGAAGTAATGAAATATTTTGTCATGTATATTAATTATAAAATCATATATGTACGTATGAATTCGAATGGATAAATTTACCCTTACCTATTTTGGCTAGTATACACTAAATTGTACCTTCAAAATTATTTTAAAATCACTCATGTCGAGTTGTCTAGTTAACTCAAATTGTTTTACGTAAAATGGTACACGTTGTACATATTTCTAAATTTACTAAGAGCTTCGTTCCATTTATGGGGTTACATCAGACGTTTAAAGCTTTTTCAAAACTTCTTTGATTGATTACATTAGAATTTTCGCATTACTCTACAGAGTGCTGGGATCACAGTTCTTCTCATCCTCCGTTTAAGGATGAAATTTACCATTAAGTTCATTGATAGAAATTCTTACACCAGTTTGGATGCCAGTTTTATAAAAATTGTTGGAAAGTCTTTGCGCTCAAAAAATTTTCCCTCTTATGGTTGGACATGGCCGAAACACGGACCAATAAATCAATTTTTTTTTTTTTGGGGTACACTCGGTGGTCACCCTATTGTAGAAAAGGCGCTATGTGGGTTTCTACCCCAACTGTTGTTATAGTGGGTATCATGGATATATATATATTTCACTAGACCGTTTGAGGAGTTTCTACTCTCAATATTCACTGTCAATCGCAACACCCTCGAAAACATCAATCCTAGGATTCAATACTTTACGTTGCACGAAATTATTTTTGGAGATTCATCTCACCTGAAGTCGGCCATTCTTTATAACCCATGATTCGCGTTCTTTTCATCCGCACATCAATTTAAGAATATGGATGAATCCTAGATTTCCTCGCTCCTTGTGCTAGGAAGTTCACCCTCGTTTAAAGATCACACATTCGGTACGTCTTCCTTTCGGAAATGTAATGAAAATTTACTTTGAAGTCCATGATCCTCGTTATCTCCTTTGAGAGAGTTGCCTTAAATATCTATGCCACCGATGTGACTACTCCATATATTTCTTCCTTCATTGTTGCAACTATATTTCATTCGTCCCAGTTCGTCCCCTTAGGGAGCTCCTATTTTGTTTGTCAAGAAGAAAGATGGTTCGTTCCGATTGTGTATTGATTATCGCGAGTTAAACAAGCGTACTATTAAGAATCGTTACCCTTTTCCGAAAATTGATGATCTATTCGATCAACTTCAAGGTTCGTCCGTTTATTATAAGATTGATCTTCGTTCCGGTTATCACCAATTACGCGCTAAAGAAACTGATATTCCGAAAGCCGCTTTCCGTACCCGTTATGGTCACTTCGAATTCCTTGTTATGCCGTTCGGATTGATAAATGCACCTGCTGTGTTCATGGACCTCATGAACCGTGTGTGTAGACCCTATCTGGACAAATTCGTTACTGTTTTCATCGACCACATCCTTATTTATTCTAAGAGTGATGAAGGGCGAAGAACATTTGAAGTTAGTGCTTGATCTGTTGAGGAAAGAAGAGTTGTACGCTAAGTTCCCTAAGTGTGCTTTCTGGTTAAGAGAAGTTCAATTTCCTCGGACATATTGTTAGTAAATAGGGAATACAAGTTGATTCTGCTAAGATTGAGGCGATTGAAAAGTGGGAAGTTCCGAAAACTCCTACTCAGATTCGCCAGTTTCTAGGATTAGCAGGCTATTACAGAAGCTTCATTCAAGATTTTTCACGAGTAACGAAACCTCTGATTGCTTTAATACATAAGGGGAAGAAGTACGAGTGGAAGAGTGAACAAGAGTCTGCTTTCCAAACTCTGAAGAAGAAGTTAACTTCTGCACCGATATTATCACTACCTGAGGGTAATGATGATTTTGTTATCTATTGTGATGCTTCGTGTCAAGACTTTGGTTGTGTTTTGATGCAACGAAAGAAAGTTATTGCGTACGCGACACGTCAGTTGAAGATTCACGAGCAGAATTACGTAACCCATGATTTAGAGTTGAGAGCTGTTGTGTTTGCGCTTAAGATTTGCAGACATTATCTATATGGGGTCAAAGGTACATTGTACACTGATCACAAAAGTCTTCAACATATTCTTGATCAGAAACAGTTAAATATGAGGCAACGAAGATGGGTTGAGACGTTAAATGATTATGATTGCGAACTTTTATATCATCCGGGGAAGGCCAATGATGTGGCTGATGCATTAAGTAGTAAAGAAAGGGCTGAACCTCGCAGGTTCAGGGCCTTGAATATGACAATTCAAACAAACCTCGCTAGGCAGATCCTTGAGGCACAATAAGAAGCCTTGAAGGAGGAAAATTTTGTAACGGGAAGGTCTGAGGCTTGAGTAAACAGTTAGAGGTACAAACCGATGGTACTCGGTATTTTGCGGGATGCCTTTGGGTTCCGAAGTTTGGTGATCTACGAAAACTTGTTTTAGATGAGGCTCATAAGTCTAGGTACTCTATTCATCCTGGTTCAGGAAAGATGTATCATGATCTTAAGGAGCTGTATTGGTGGCCTAATTTGAAAGCTGATGTGGCTACGTATGTGGCTAAGTGTTTGACCTGCGCTAAGGTTAAAGCTGAACATCAGAAACCGTCTGGACTTTTGGTGCAACCTGAAATTCCCGAGTGGAAGTGGGAAGGTATTAAGATGGACTTTATTACGAAGTTACCGGGAGTTGTGGGTGGTTATGATGCCATTTGGGTGATTGTTACCGACTCGCTAAGTCAACTCTTTTCTTGCCAATTAAGGAAACATATTCAATGAAGAAGTTTACTCGTTTGTATTTGAAGAAGATTATTTCGAGACATGGTGTTCCCGTATCGATTATGTTGGACTGAGGCAGTCCTAACAAGGTGCTCTAGGAACTAAATTGGATATGAGCACCGCTTATCATCCACAGACGGATGGTCAGAGTGAAAGGACCATTCAAACGTCGAAAACACGTTAAGAGCGTGTGTTATTGATTTTGGAAATGGGTGGGATAAATATTTGCCACTGGATGAGTTTTCTTATAACAGCAGTTATCATGCAAGTGTTAAAGCCGCACCATTTGGAGCTCTGTATGGTAGGAAGTGTAGGTCTCCTGTCTGTTGGAATGAGGTTGGGGATGCTCAACTCACATGACCAGAGATCATTCACGAGACTACCGAGAAGATTGCACAGATTAAGGAAAGGTTGAGAACTGCTAGAAGTCGGCAAAAGAGTTATGCCGACAAAGGAAGGAAAGATGTTGAATTTCAAGTTGGTGATCGTGTTATGTTGAAAGTTTCACCTTGGAAGGGTGTGGTACGTTTTGGTAAAAGGGGAAAGTTGAATCCTCGATTTGTTGGACCTTTTGGGATTATTGAGAGAGTTGGACCAGTGGCTTATCGTTTGAAATTGCCACAAGAACTCAGTGCTATTTGTGACGTTTTTCATGTATCGAATTTAAAGAAGTGTTTGGCCGAGGCCAATGAAACTATTCTTTTTGATGAACTTCATGTTGATAAGCAACTACATTTTATTGAGGAACCTGTTGAAATTATGGACCGAGAGGTTAAGACTCTCAAGCAGAGTAGAATTCCTATTGTTCGAGTTACATGGAACGCCAGACGCGTTCCCGAGTTCACTTGGGAGCGTGAAGTTCAGATGAGGCAGAAGTACCCGCATTTGTTCCCAGATGCTGAGTCAACCCCTGCACCTGCTTAAATTTCGGGACGAAATTTCCGTAACGGGAAGGTACTGTCACGACCCGACTTTTTCCGTTATCTTTTGCCGTTAATTATTTAACGACCGTTAATTGTTATTCGTGCCACGTCATTTCCATGACCTATATTATTATTTTCGTAATAATATATATATAATAATTATTATGTGTTATGTGGATATATGTATTCATATTTTAAATTATACGTTTCTACGTTCCGCGGATTTCCATCCGGCGAATCTTTTCGGTTTTTAAACCAACGGTCGAGCTTTCTGGATTTTTAAATCCTAAATATTTTAAATATGATATTTTAAGGTCATATTATTAGTAGGTGTATTTATATTTATTTTTCGTCGCGCGTTCGTTATCTTTCCGGATTTTAAATCGCGTAAGAGCGTTTTCGCGTTTCGGGCTTCGTTCGGGTTTTCGGGCCACAAGTAATTTAGCATTTGAGTGAGATGGACCCATGGGGCCCACCCCCATGCAATTTTCGGCTGAATTAGGGAGGGGGAGCACTCCCTTGCTTTTCCATTTTTCTTATTTCATTTTTATTTCACAAATTTGTAACCTAAACCTAATACTTGCATTTTTGCTCTCACCCTCTCCCCCCCTCTCCCTTGTGCCGTCACCATCCACCACCAACATCACCATCATCATCTAAAAAAAGCTAGCTTGGATCATTAAATCGTTTGCATAATCGTGTTCCTCTCTCCGTTCTCTACGCGATCATCTACTTTGTTTCTCGATTAGGGTATAAACCCTAACCCTAGCTATTTGATTTTTCAATTATATTTCTGTATTTTGATGTTATATGATTAGTATGATATGTATAAGTTGTTGTAATGTTGTTGGAATGCGTAGAATTACTCGTTTGCTCATGTTTTCGGTTTGTAAATTTTGGACAGCAGTTTGATTCGTATATTCTGACTATATCTGATATGAATGTTAAAATAAAGTACATAAATGAGTTCCTCTCATCAAGACATTAACTTTAGACTCCGGATTCATGTCGTTTCGATTCCCGGAGCCCTAGATACGCTTAATTTGGTTTTTGTTAAAGATTGAAAGGTGTTTTTGGCATGAACAAGGTTGGGTCCGACTTTGTGACCATCCTTGGTGTCTTTAGGGTGCCTCATTTGGTTAGGACTGATGGTGGGACGAATATTCATGTTCGGGTCACCTAAATCCGAGCCACGGTTCACCCGTTTTGCCCGAATTAGGGTTTTGAGTAAAATGATTTCCCAATTGAAGTCATGGCTGATATGCACGACTTAGGGACTGTTCTTGGAGTGTTCTTGAGTTCATAAATGTGTCGGGTGGTTTGAGTAGGTGAAGTTACATATGTGGCTTGCCCGAAACCGACACCCGGGGCTCAAGATACGACCCGGCGAACTTTAAATTTATACTTATGGTTAATGATTAAACTTATGATAAAATTTATGGAATTCATTATTAATTAATTACTTATGATAAAAGAAGTAATTATTATTATTTAAAACATATGATATAAATATTTATTATATCATTTAATTATTAATTATAATTTAATTAACATTTTAATTAAACTTATGATTAATAACACTTTTAATTGTTAAAGGAAAATACTTATGATAAGTATTAAATTTAATTATGAGAAATTATTAAAAGACTTATAATAAATATTAAATAATTATTTAATTATTATAAGACTTAATTATTATTTAATTATGACTTAATTATTAAATACTTATGATTTAATAATTTTAATTAGAAACTTAAGATATGATTAATAATTCATTATTAATTAATAATACTTATGATATGATTTAAAATTTATTATAAATTAATAATATTTATATTATGATTGATATTTAATTAATTAATTAAATACTTATGTTATACTAATTATAACATTTCAACTTATATTAACTTTAATAATTCATTTTATTTAATTAAACTTATGTTAAGACATTATTATACACATTTGACTTTAAATAACATTATAACCTATGTTATTATTATAACTTACACTTTTAAAATTAATGTTGACTATGTTTGACCAAGGTTGACTTTTGAGTTGACTTTCGGTTGACTTTGACTTTCAGTTGACTTCTGTTGACTTTCTAAATAAGGAAACTTTCCTAACTTCAAAACTTTCTAAAAATAGAAACTTTCTAAAAATAGAAACTTTCCAAAAATAGAAACTTTCTAAAAATAGAAACTTTCCAAAAATAGAAACTTTCTAAAAATAGAAACTTTCCAAAAATAGAAACTTTCCTAAAATAGAAAACTTTCCAAAAATGGAAACCTGCTAAAAATAGAAACTTTCTAAAAATAGAAAGTGTGTGTCCTTATGCTGTTCCAATCAAACCGATGCTTGTTGAGTAATGTTCTATGCCTACTTGCAACATGTACAATAGCTATCATACTAAGACTTGGCCTAAGTTAGTTATTTATTTCGACCTGCTTTATTTATAGGTCGGCGTTGTGATCTTTCTTGATCATTTTACTTTACGTGCTGTTCGCTTGTTTGTGAGATTTCTTCAGTTGCTATTTAAGGTGAGTTATAGTCCCATTTTCTATTTTAAATCTTTTGGGATGAGAATACATGCAATTTATTTTATATTTTGGACACAAGTGGAAGTTGGTTTAAATTATTCATTGTGAGTTGAACAAAAATATTCCCTAGTCTGGTAACTGTAATCACTGGTTTCTACTGGTGAACGCGAATCCTATGGATAGATCTATCGGGTTTGACAACCCCATTTCGAGCTAGTCGCGCTAGCAATTTATAATCGGAATGTTTAGTACTTCGTATTTAGTTGAAGATACACTTGTTCGGTGTATATTATTTATTGTGTTTGGCAAGGGTAAATAAAGGGTTAAGTGGTTACCAGGTGGCTCACGGAAAATGGAATAATGTTTTATTATATGTTTTCTAGCATATAATTTGGTGGTTTAAAAGGAGTTTTATGTTTTCAAACATAAATTTTTATTGTTTAAATTAAATATTGTTTGCAATATTAAACCTATAATTCACTCAACATTTTTGTTGACAGTTACTCGCATGTTTTATTCTCAGGTTCATGATTGATTGCTTCCGCTGTGCTTAGAGAGTCTGCATATTTATGATGGCAGCTTTTGTTAAACATTAACTTGCATTCTATTTTGTTACATTAAAAAGTGGTTGTTTGTTGACTTTATTTTGGGTCAACTTTTGGTTAAAGTATTATTGTATAGTTTTTCTAAACTTATGCATTTTAGTAGATTTCCTTTATAGGAAATCATTTTGAAATAAAGAATGCAAGGTTGTTTTATTAAATTCATATAGAGTTTCGATCAAGCTGTGGGACCAAGTGACGGAGCTGTTAAGTGCTTTGACGGAGTCGTCACATAAGTGATGGAGATCACGAGGACGTGATCCAATTTAAGTGGGGGAGAGTTGTAAGATCCCGAATTTGGTGCGTCAGAAAATGTTCCTAAAAGTGTCAGTAAATGCGCGCAGCAGAAAGTGCCACTAAAAGTGAACCTAACACTTATGCATTTTCATATTTTGCATCAGGATCAGACTTAGACAAGTTCAGTCCCTGAATTTCAAGTCAGAATCAGACACAGCATAGAGCCGCGCTGAAAGGACCCGTTCATATACATTATAAACGATTCACAATAGTTGATTACATCGCGAGGTATTTGACCTCTATATGATACATTTTACAAACATTGCATTTGTTTTTAAAAGACAAACTTTCTTTACATCGAAAATTGACAGGCATGTATACCATTTCATAATATCCACTATTCAACTATAAATTGACTTAATAATAATAATCTTTAATGAACTCAATGACTTGAATGCAACGTTCTTCGAAATATGCCATGAAAGACTCCAATTAATATCTTTAAAATGAGCAAATGCACAGCGGAAGATTTCTTTAATACCTGAGAATAAACATGCTTTAAAGTGTCAACCAAAAGGTTGGTGAGTTCATTAGTTTATCATAATCATTCATTTTCATCATTTTAATAGACCACAAGAATTTCATTTCTAGTTCTCATAAATATACGTCCCATGCATAGAGACAAAAATCATTCATATGGATTGAACACCTGGTAACCGACATTCACAATATGCATATAAGAATATCCCCATCATTCCGGGATCCTCCTTCGGACATGATATAAATTTCGAAGTACTAAAGCATCCGGTACTTTGGATGGGGCTTGTTGGGCCCAATAGATCTATCTTTAGGATTCGCGTCAATTAGGGTGTCTATTCCCTAATTCTTAGATTACCAGACTTTAATAAAAAGGGGCATATTCGATTTCGATAATTCAACCATAGAATGTAGTTTCAATTACTTGTGTCTATTTCGTCAAACATTTATAAAAGCGCATGTATTCTCAGTCCCAAAAATATAAAGGGTAAAAAAGCAAATGAAACTCACCATACTGTATTTCGTAGTAAAAATACATATAACGTCATTGAACAAGTGCAAGGTTGGCCTCGGATTCACGAACCTAAATTAATTATATATATTTATGTGTTGGTCAATATTTGTCTAACAAATTAGGTCAAGTCATAGTGTACCACAATCCAATGCTCGAGACTAATATGCAAAAGTCAACAAAAGTAAATTTGACTCAAAATAATTTCCAAAAATCTATACATGATTAATATATAGTTTAAATATCGTCGTTTTATATTTTTAAATATTTTTAAAAGATTTATTAGAGTAAATAATATAATTTATTTATTAATAAATAAAATTTTATATTAAATTTATATAATAAAATATACTTTTATATATATTAAGTAATAAAATTTATAGGGTTCATTTAATATCATAAAGATAATATGATAGGTATTATTAAAGTAAGTTATTAGACGTAGTAAAATATGTTTGTATCACATATTTATTTGATAAAATAATATCTATAATGATAGTAAGTAAAAGTTGTATTATTTTGTAATAATAATTATTATTATAAAAATATCAATATTTATAATTACAAGGATGACATTATGATAAAACGATAATTCTAATTATGATAACTTTAATATTTACGATAATTTTTAATATTATCTTTAAAATAATAATTCTATTTAAAATAATAATAATAATGATATTTTATAGTAACAATGACATTTCTATTAAAATGATAATTTTTGTTAAAATGATAGTTTTAATACTAACGATACTTTTAATAATAATAGTAATGATAAAAATAATAAGAACGATAATTTTATCTAAATCAATATCTTATAATATTTTAATTTCATCATGATACTCTTACTCATTATTTCATAATCGTTTCGTTTAATAGCTTTTAATTGTCTTTTATATCGTGTTCATAATAATGATAATAATAGTAATCAAAATAATTAGGTGTTACAAATATTTGTTTTAATTACACTAATATTAATAATGATAGTTACTATAACATTATTAACGATAATACTAATAATTATCTTAATGATAATATAGTAATAATAATAATAATAACAATAACAATAACCATTTTTAAATAATGATATATATATTAATAATGATAATAATAATAATAATAATAATACTAATAATAATAATAATAATAATAATAATTGGATAATAATAATAATACTAATTATAACTTTAACGATAATAACGATAGTAATAATAAAAAAAATAACAATTTTTAATGATAAATCCCTTTTATTGATAAAGATAATAATAATGATAATAATAAGATAAAACTAGAACGACGATAAAAACGACAATAATAATAATAATCATTTTTAATAAAAATATCGAAAATTCAATTGATTATAACTTCTAATCCGTTCATCGAAACCATTCGATATCTAAAGGAAAAGTTCTTAATTTTTCGCTAGCTTTCCAAGGACATGCATATCTTATACCTTATCTCAACCGCAAGTGTAACTAATTCAAGATTCAACCTAACCTATCTAAGGGCAATATCAAAAGTACAAGCATGCATAATCCTAAATACTCGAGCACTAGTCAGGGATACACTATTAGTATGTAAAAGTTAAATTATGAGTACTCACGTATCAATATTGAGATTCAATATTGCAGAAAAGGTACGTAGACGCAACGGAAATGATAAACACTATATTGACCTCACGAGCATACCCATGAACCATACCCAATCACCTCCATAGCTATAACCTATAATTTCCTTAATCCAATCCCACTCGAAAATCAATTTCGAAATCACCCGGACCGCACTCCGACATAATATTTTATGTATACTAATAATATCTTGAAATAATACGGAGTAAATATATATATGTAAATCGATTGAGAGAGTTTAGAGAAAAATATTTTCAAGTTTCTATGAAATAATGAAACCTATTGAATTCTATTTATAATAGATTTTTGAATTATTAAAGTAAATTATTAAAGTATGAATTATTAAAGTGAATTATTAAAGTATGAATTATTAAAGTGAATTATTAAAGTATGAATTATTAAAGTGAATTATTAAAGTATGAATTATTAAAATGAATTATTAAAGTATGAATTATTAAAGTGAATTATTAAAGTCAAAGTAAAGTAAAAAATAAAGTAAAGGTAAAGTTTAAGTATAGTAAAAGTATAAAACTATGTACGTATAATACGCGTATAAATATATATAATATTAATTTAAATCGTTATATATATTTAATAAAATAAAATATAAATATCGTTATCTTTATCATACTGGTTAAGTAATGAGTTGTCAAAAGTGGTTCTAGATATTTATAAAAGTTATATACTTTTTAATAATAAAGTTCTTTTTAAACTGAAAACGTTTTTGTACGTTTGAAACTAAATCAAATAAATATAATAATTTTGTTTTCCAAAACCAAATATATTTTTAAGAATCATTTTGTTTAAAGGTTAAAATAATGGAAATCGTTATATCATAAAACGTTTTAGAAAAGTAGAATCATATATATTCATAATAGGTTTCAAGTTTTTAAATTACAGTCTGTTGGTGAAGCATGGGATAAAGTTCAAAGGTTAAATAAACGTATGAAATCATCTTAATGAAAAATGTCGAGTCACTTACTTGTCGATATCCAACATCTAAGTTAGTTACACTTCACGTTCTTACTTATAAATCATTTTACCATTTTCCGAATGTTGTAAAAAAGAATAGATTTCTTAAATCACAGTGGACCTCATAACATAGACCCGTAATCATATCACAATGTATCTGATAAACTAATCATTTGATATTATCTTCTAATTCCATCGATAAACATATTGAAACAAATACGTTCATGTAAAGTATTATACGTTTAATACTTTATTAATATTCTCAAGTTATAATATATATACATATATATACATATTTATTTATATATAACGGTTCGTGAATCGTTAGAATTTGGTCGAGGTTATAATGAATGCATGAACACAATTTAAAATTCTTGAGATTTAACTTAACAAACTTTGCTTATCGTGTTGGAATAATATAAAGATAAAGTTTAAATTTGGTTGGAAATTTCCGGGTTGTCACAGTACCTACCCGTTAAAGAAATTTCGTCCCGAAATTTGAGTGGAAAGGTCGTGAATGATAATAAGTATGTTTTCATGATGCATACAGGCTGAAAATTAGAGTTTTATCATCAGCGAATAATTTGGATAAACAATCCATTTATATGAAGAGTACGAATGAAGCTAACATAGAAGAGTGAAATGAGTAAGTGTAGATTCATCTTATCATTTGACGTAGATATGATTGATTTCCAGATTTCAAGGGATTTAAAGAAAATCTTTGTAATAAGATTTGATTCTCCGGTAATCAAGGGAATTAGGATCCGCTTTAAATGCGATCATCCATTTTAATTGTTCTGTCAGAGATTTTCTTATAAATTCACCTCCTTCGTTTCCTTACAACTCACACCTTCTGTTGATGCATTTTATGCAAGTCCCTAGACATCTACCCACGTCCATTGCATGTACAACAGTTTACAGGCCACCATGATCGTTCGTTATTATCCTATCCGTGTTTGTATGTGGTTACAGGAACTGCAGGAACGAGATTTGGATGTTTGACTATGTTAGACTTAGTCAGACGTCCGAGTGAAGCCTCACTCGTACGGATGACAGGCTCATACGCATGGTTGATGCTGAGCTAAGTCACAATTACAACCTAAATGAGAAGACACGAGTGAGTGATCACCCGTACGGCTGATGAAGCCAACTCATATGTGTGATGGATGAATCGTGCGGGTGAGTCAATAGCAGGGGTATATAAAGTCTTATGTTCTTCATTTTAGGTTAAGCCTCTCATTTGTTACACACACTCAGATCTGGTGAGCTCCTCCGATTCTCTCTCAACCCAAATCACCCATGAGGTGAATAATACTCTAAGTGGTGATCTAATCACAATTGATTTAGTTGTGGTATGACTAAATTAATTCCAAAAAGCTTAACCTATTCACTAGAGGGTTTGATTCACTTATTCCGTCATTGTGTGAGTTAGATCTGTTGATTTCTAAGTTCCTAGTCATGTTTCATCACATTCTATTCTTTCCCCCTCAACTCATATTTTAAAGTATTCATCAATATGCTCCATCCAGTTCTGATTCTCGATATACTTCTAACTTTCATATCGGTCATTCTTCTTTTTCATCTACCGCCGGAAGAATCTATTTACTTCTACTATACTCTTGGGTTTATAGTGTTTCTAGTTCTCCCGTGTCTTTATATTGCTATATGCATCGATATATATGGTTTATAACTTTTGGTTTGTCGTTGGGATTTATATCTTCCCTTATATTTCAAAGTCTCTGTTTCTATCTTCTATAATCATTGTCATCCACAGTTAATGCTCTCTTTTATTTGCTGCAATTTATACCCCAATTTCTATTTCGGAGTTTTGTCCTTTCGTTTCTTCTTCTTGCGATTAAGCACCGCTTTTAATGGTCTAGAATTCACAGATATGAATTTCGGAATGAACATTGTTAATGTTCTAGGAAGGAAATTGTGATGGCACGATCTTGACTTGTCAAATTACTAGAATACCTCAGAAAAAGCCGAATCATCAAGAAATATTTTCTTGATATTTTAGAGGTTAAATAGAATACAAGAGTCGTATAACATGGCAAATGATGATGTTATGATCTGTGAATCATCACGTTCCATTTAGAAACTCAGCATGAATTACTGTAATATAATCACGTTGATCAAGTGTCATTATATTATACTAACTCATGCTTCAGTTTCCAACACTACTTCAAAAATATTCATATTTTAAACTCAAAGGTTTACAGAGTATAGGAACTAAACAGTTTCCTTTTTGATGTAATACAGATAGTGCAAAGAGATAAATGATTCCAGATAAGAATAGTTATGGAAATATCTTCAGAAATATGGAGGATATTTATAATGAAAGATACGATGATATCTTAGAATTTCTAATATCAGAGGATGATGAAGTATGTTGTCTGTAAGGGTTTAGTGTCAGGAGCAAGGTATTCGTTAATGAATTCAACAGACACTGAATCATTTGGATTCTTTGAAGGCAAGTTCAGTCTTTGTGATTTGTCCACAGCCTCCTTCATACTTTGCTCAATCCGTTTTCCAGTTCCAAAACTTCTCTATTTCTGAGCTTTGCTAATACACTAATCTTTATCATCAAACTTTTTACTGCTAAGGTCATTTACAGTTTTTGTTACTTCATCAGCATTTCGAGAACTAGTTCGCGGTTCAGAGTGTTTTTCAGAAACTTCACATTCGAAGTATGTAAGCCTTGGAAATAGACGTTATGTATAACTGTTGGCGTCAACATGCTGTGAGATTTCAAAATACTGATTTCTAATTCCCAATGATTCATATGGCAATTCTCGTTACAAGAGGCAGATGAGTAAATGATGAGGTTTCGATAAATATAATGATTCTTCGGAATGCCTAAGATCAGTGAAGTTGTTGGTAAGTTTATTGCTAATGTGGTGGAATATGAAAGGTTCTCCGGTAACAAAAGGGTAATCACATATATCAAAATTATGATAAGGCTACTCCGAATGAAAAAATCGAAGTTGTCTTGCTGGAACTGTGATATAATTTGCTACTTTGCAAAGGAATTGCAAGGTTATTTTTGCTAATAAATGCCAAAAGATCTGACACAGATATGTGTTGAATTATGACTTTGGTTTCGAGAGCTTTTTAAGTACATAACTGTGGATAATATGTGGTTAGATCATCATCTCGATTGCTCATTATTTGAAGTGTCTTCAGAGATTTTCGAAGGGTTTGAACACAGATTGTAATCGTTTGTATACATTTGATGTTCTAACACACTTTTGAAGTCAAAGTATAGCTTTGAAAGATGTAGGAATCTAAAAGTGATGGTACCGGTTATATCTCAAATTGAATTCTGAGATTTTAAAATCAGAATATGTAATTGGGTTTGAATGAGTATGGTTGTTTTGATTTCTATGAAAGAATATATATTATTGTGAAAGTAGGAAGTATAATTGATAATTTACTTAATCTGATTCGAAGAATGTAACATATTAATTGTGAATTTATATATATCTCTCGGGTATTACCTACCCGTTAAAAAAAATTTCACAATTAATATTTTGTACATAAGAATTTTATTACAGTCTTTATGAAAGTATATATGTATATATTCTTCTCAGATGTAACATAGATTTTAATGAGTTAATACTAAATTAAACTCATTCGATTTACGGTTGGAACTAGAATTGAATAATTCCTTTAAGGCTTTAGAGGTTACATAAGTATTTCTTCAATAATATTGAAATTATGAATCAATACTTCGTTATTTGTTGAGATGTGATGCTGGTTTTTGTTAAATTCTTGTGAACTTCGCAAAGTACGAATGATGTTATCTGAAAAGTTTCGGTTACATCAATGATGAAGTGTAAAATCAAATATATACTTGATTTATTAGGAATTGGAATTTGTTGAATTGAGACAGAGATTGTAGTTAACGATGGTTAAGTCGCGGGTGAGGGACGTACATTATTGCATATTTGTAATATGAATTAACCGAGTGGTTAAGATTCACACACAATAGCTTTAACACGGAAAGATTTATTTTTTTTATTTCAAAATATATATATATATATATATAAAATATATATATAATTTCTTCAGAGGGAATGAGTTAATTCTTCATAACTTGTTGATACAATATACACGTTATTGATTCGTAATGATGTAAACAGTGATTCTTGAACTGACGGAGTTTGTGATGTTATAGGTGTTGTTGATTCTGATATTGACTGTACTGACGATGCTGGTGACGCTGACGGTACTGTTGATGCTATTGGTAAAACAAGTTTAACTTGTTAATCACACGCCATTTTTGTCAGGGTTTCTACTCTTCCTTCTATCATTTTGGTTCGCTTAACTGATTTATGGTTAGGGATAGATTAGATAATCTCTAAGACTTTAGAGATTATATAATCGTCGCGGAATGTTTCTCCAATGAAGTTATGAATTAATACTTCGTCAGTTATTGTTGTTGGTACTCCTTGGTATCTATGGTACGTATGACGTTGATACTCGTGGGACATATTGTGAAGTTGAGGTTTACAACGCGGTTGTGGTTGGAGGTGGTAATGGTACTGTTGGCGTTGATGATGGTGGTACTGATTATGTTGCTGATGCTGCTGCTGGTGTTTGTAATCTCTGAACCATATTCTCCAAAGCCACTACCCGAGCGCGAAGTTCGTTGACTTCTGCTATTATTCCAGGATGATTGTCAGTCGGAACGAGCGGATAAATAAAATCTAGAATTTGATGTAGTATATAATCGTGACGAGATACCCTGGAAATGAGAGAGAAAATGGTGTCTCGAACAGGTTTGCCGGTAAGTGCTTCAGGTTCTTCGTCAAGAGGGCAATGTGGTGGATGGAAAGGATTGCCTTCTTCTTGTTTCCAATGATTGAGGAGGCTACGAACCCATCCCCAATTCATACAGAATAGGTGATGACTGATTGGTTGATCCATTCCGGTCACACTGCTTTCGGATCTTGAGTGAGATTCTATTTCGGAATTCGAGTGACTTGAACTGATGACAAATTCCATTTCGTACGATTGGATAAAGGATTTTTCGATAAAAAATGATTTTTCGGCTATCGGGTGGTATTCTATTTACCTAGGATATCTATATATAGAGATCAAAAGATTTCATAGATTACGGAGGAATTTGCGGGATATGTCAGGCAAAGTTTAAAGTAACAGATACGATAAGATATGATTTAGCAGATACGCTAAGATATGAATTTTGTCTATACACTACTCATGCAATTAATGTAGCAAGACGTGTCTAGACTAATAATGATAAGCAGGTAATTTCCTATGGATGATAAGTAGATGATTTCCGACTAGAAATGATAAGCAAAACTTTTGACATGCAGACACGGTCGAAGTCCAGACTCACTAATGCATCCTAACGACTTATCAGTTAGACACACTAATGCAGACCTGGTTCGCTAAGACCACCGCTCTGATACCAACTGAAAGGACCCGTTCATGTACATTATAAATGATTCACAATAGTTGATTACATCGCGAGGTATTTGACCTCTATATGATACATTTTACAAACATTGCATTTGTTTTTAAAAGACAAACTTTCTTTACATCGAAAATTGACAGGCATGTATACCATTTCATAATATCCACTATTTAACTATAAATTGACTTAATAATAATAATCTTTAATGAACTCAATGACTTGAATGCAACGTTCTTCGAAATATGCCATGAAAGACTCCAATTAATATCTTTAAAATGAGCAAATGCACAGCGGAAGATTTCTTTAATACCTGAGAATAAACATGCTTTAAAGTGTCAACCAAAAGGTTGGTGAGTTCATTAGTTTATCATAATCATTCATTTTCATCATTTTAATAGACCACAAGAATTTCATTTCCAGTTCTCATAAATATACGTCCCATGCATAGAGACAAAAATCATTCATATAGATTGAACACCTGGTAACCGACATTCACAATATGCATATAAGAATATCCCCATCATTCCGGGATCCTCCTTCGGACATGATATAAATTTTGAAGTACTAAAGCATCCGGTACTTTGGATGGGGCTTGTTGGGCCCAATAGATCTATCTTTAGGATTCGCGTCAATTAGGGTGTCTATTCCCTAATTCTTAGATTACCAGACTTTAATAAAAAGGGGCATATTCGATTTCGATAATTCAACCATAGAATGTAGTTTCAATTACTTGTGTCTATTTCGTCAAACATTTATAAAAGCGCATGTATTCTCAGTCCCAAAAATATAAAGGGTAAAAAAGCAAATGAAACTCACCATACTGTATTTCGTAGTAAAAATACATATAACGTCATTGAACAAGTGCAAGGTTGGCCTCGGATTCACGAACCTAAATTAATTATATATATTTATGTGTTGGTCAATATTTGTCTAACAAATTAGGTCAAGTCATAGTGTACCACAATCCTAATGCTCGAGACTAATATGCAAAAGTCAACAAAAGTAAATTTGACTCAAAATAATTTCCAAAAATCTATACATGATTAATATATAGTTTAAATATCGTCGTTTTATATTTTTAAATATTTTTAAAAGATTTATTAGAGTAAATAATATAATTTATTTATTAATAAATAAAATTTTATATTAAATTTATATAATAAAATATACTTTTATATATATTAAGTAATAAAATTTATAGGGTTCATTTAATATCATAAAGATAATACGATAGGTATTATTAAAGTAAGTTATTAGACGTAGTAAAATATGTTTGTATCACATATTTATTTGATAAAATAATATCTATAATGGTAGTAAGTAAAAGTTGTATTATTTTGTAATAATAATTATTATTATAAAAATATCAATATTTATAATTACAAGGATGACATTATGATAAAACGATAATTCTAATTATGATAACTTTAATATTTACGATAATTTTTAATATTATCTTTAAAATAATAATTCTATTTAAAATAATAATAATAATGATATTTTATAGTAACAATGACATTTCTATTAAAATGATAATTTTTGTTAAAATGATAGTTTTAATACTAACGATACTTTTAATAATAATAGTAATGATAAAAATAATAAGAACGATAATTTTATCTAAATCAATATCTTATAATATTTTAATTTCATCATGATACTCTTACTCATTATTTCATAATCGTTTCGTTTAATAGCTTTTAATTGTCTTTTATATCGCGTTCATAATAATGATAATAATAGTAATCAAAATAATTAGGTGTTACAAATATTTATTTTAATTACACTAATATTAATAATGATAGTTACTATAACATTATTAACGATAATACTAATAATTATCTTAATGATAATATAGTAATAATAATAATAATAACAATAACAATAACCATTTTTAAATAATGATATATATATTAATAATGATAATAATAATAATAATAATAATAATAATAATAATAATAATAATACTAATAATAATAATAATAATAATAATAATAATAATAATAATAATAATTGGATAATAATAATAATACTAATTATAACTTTAACGATAATAACGATAGTAATAATAAAAAAAATAACAATTTTTAATGATAAATCCCTTTTATTGATAAAGATAATAATAATGATAATAATAAGATAAAACTAGAACGACGATAAAAACGACAATAATAATAATAATCATTTTTAATAAAAATATCGAAAATTCAATTGATTATAACTTCTAATCCGTTCATCGAAACCATTCGATATCTAAAGGAAAAGTTCTTAATTTTTCGCTAGCTTTCCAAGGACATGCATATCTTATACCTTATCTCAACCGAAGTGTAACTAATTCAAGATTCAACCTAACCTATCTAAGGGCAATATCAAAAGTACAAGCATGCATAATCCTAAATACTCGAGCACTAGTCAGGGATACACTATTAGTATGTAAAAGTTAAATTATGAGTACTCACGTATCAATATTGAGATTCAATATTGCAGGAAAGGTACGTAGACGCAACAGAAATGATAAACACTATATTGACCTCACGAGCATACCCATGAACCATACCCAATCACCTCCATAGCTATAACCCATAATTTCCTTAATCCAATCCCACTCGAAAATCAATTTTGAAATCACCCGGACAGCACTCCGACGTAATATTTTATGTATACTAATAATATCTTGAAATAATACGGAGTAAATATATATATGTAAATCGATTGAGAGAGTTTAGAGAAAAATATTTTCAAGTTTCTATGAAATAATAAAACCTATTGAATTCTATTTATAATAGATTTTTGAATTATTAAAGTAAATTATTAAAGTATGAATTATTAAAGTGAATTATTAAAGTATGAATTATTAAAGTGAATTATTAAAGTATGAATTATTAAAGTGAATTATTAAAGTATGAATTATTAAAATGAATTATTAAAGTATGAATTATTAAAGTGAATTATTAAAGTCAAAGTAAAGTAAAAAATAAAGTAAAGGTAAAGTTTAAGTATAGTAAAAGTATAAAACTATGTACGTATAATACGCGTATAAATATATATAATATTAATTTAAATCGTTATATATATTTAATAAAATAAAATATAAATATCGTTATCTTTATCATACTGGTTAAGTAATGAGTTGTCAAAAGTGGTTCTAGATATTTATAAAAGTTATATACATTTTAATAATAAAGTTCTTTTTAAACTGAAAACGTTTTTGTACGTTTGAAACTAAATCAAATAAATATAATAATTTTGTTTTCCAAAACCAAATATATTTTTAAGAATCATTTTGTTTAAAGGTTAAAATAATGGAAATCGTTATATCATAAAACGTTTTAGAAAAGTAGAATCATATATATTCATAATAGATTTCAAGTTTTTAAATTACAGCCTGTTGGTGAAGCATAGGATAAAGTTCAAAGGTTAAATAAACGTATGAAATCATCTTAATGAAAAATGTCGAGTTACTTACTTGTGGATATCCAACATCTAAGTTAGTTACACTTCACGTTCTTACTTATAAATCACTTTACCATTTTTCGAATGTTGTAAAAAAGAATAGATTTCTTAAATCACAGTGGACCTCATAACATAGACCCGTAATCATATCACAATGTATCTGATAAACTAATCATTTGATATTATCTTCTAATTCCATCGATAAACATATTGAAACAAATACGTTCATGTAAAGTATTATACGTTTAATACTTTATTAATATTCTCAAGTTATAATATATATACATATATATACATATTTATTTATATATAACGGTTCGTGAATCGTTAGAATTTGGTTGAGGTTATAATGAATGCATGAACACAATTTAAAATTCTTGAGATTTAACTTAACAAACTTTGCTTATCGTGTTGGAATAATATAAAGATAAAGTTTAAATTTGGTTGAAAATTTCCGGGTTGTCACACGCGCCGCGGGCCATTTAGCCGCGCCGCGGGCTAAAGCATGAATTGAAGGGTCTGTGCATTTAAATGGTCGACATTGGTTTTTAGCTTTAAGCCGCGCCGCGGGCTAAAGCTGCAGAAAATGCTGAATCTTTTAAAAGAAGTTAAATGAAGGGTAAAAGGGTAATTTCACTTGTGGTCAGTTTTAGGCCATAAATGACAGATTTGGGACTCAATCCCCATAATCTTATCCTCTCATTTCTTCATCCTCTTAAACCCTTTCATCTTTTAGTGAGAGATTAGAGTGAGAAAACTCAAATCAATGAAGAAGAAGAGTGAATCGGGTGAAGGTGCAAGTGTTAAAGTTGCTCATCTCGTTCCTAGCTACATTTTGGTAGTGGTAGTAAGTTCCGAATCCCAATTTCATTTGTTTGATTCTTGTTCATGTTTAGGGTTTGAGCTAGTTGGGGTTATAAACCCCATTTCTCATGAAATTGGGGGTTTTGTTGTATGTGTTGTGTAAGTAAACTCGATTATTGAGGGTTTAGGGTTTGATGACGAATTTGGAAGTATTTGTCATGGTTTGGGTGTTTAATCACTAGGTTATGAGTTTGTTAGTAATTTTGGTGTTCTTAGGAACAAGTTTGCTAGTCAAATGGGTGTTGACTTGAATTGATGTCAAAATGGGTTTTGGGCCAAGTTTTAGTGAATCAAGTATGTAAATACTTGATTTTAGGTGTTAATTGGTGTTTTGAAAAAATTCTCACTAGTCGTTAGTAATTTTGGGCGTTTTTGAGACTTATGTCAAAATGGGTTGACTTTGATTGGGTCGAATTTGGTAATGACACTAGTTTTGGATTAAATGGATGTTAAAAACTTTTGTTAAGTGTTAAATGGCGTTTTTGAATGAAAGTAATCGTGGGAAGTATTTTTGGGTTAAAATGACATTTTAACAAAAGTCAAACGTGGTCAAAGGCAATGTGGGTCAATGTTGCACGTGTTGGAGTTTTGGTGTAAATGACATTTGAAATGATTACTACCTAAGTAGTAATTTAGTGTTAAGACCTAGGTTTGGTCTATTTGGTGTCAAGTACAATTTTGGGTTAAATTGTACTTTGTTGAGTGGGTTTGAATTACCACCCGAAGTGGTAATTGGTTTGTGTCCATTAGGTGTTAAATGGGCGGATTTTGGCGAGCAAGGTGAGATCCCTCGACTAAGGGATGTGAGTGTCGGGTTCTCTTTTAGAGAATTATTATTTATGTGCATATTATGCCTATGTGTGATATAGGTGGTTGCTTGCTCGGATATGAGGACGGAGGTCATAATACACTACTTGTGCGGGCATTCCAAGGTGAGTGGAATAATTATATATGTATGTATATGATTTATTTACTTGTTGGGTTAAAGTTCGATGTTGACGATACCATATCCTAGAGTATATTGTTTGTTTGTTTAGATGAGGGTTAAAGTTCGATGTTGACGATACCTCATGTATGGATTTAAAGTTCGATGTTGACGAAGCCATACCACTATTGTAGTGACATTCGATGAGGGTTTAAGTTCGATGTTGACGATACCTCATATGTGGGTTTAAGTTCGATATTGAAGATACCACATTAATTCATTAGATGAGGGTTAAAGTACGATGTTGACGATACCACATTAATTAGGATGGATGGGGAATAAGTTCAATGTTGACGATACCATTCGTTGGGCTAGCTTGAATACTAATGGAGGTTGTGAACATCAATATTTTATGTGATGTAGTGTAGCATATTGTATTACGCATGTTATATGCTATTGTTGTGCTAGCTTGTATTATCGGAGATTTAGCGTTATACTTTGCAATGGTATGCTAATTAAAATGCTAGAGTGTATGAGGAAATTGTGTAAGTGGGTGCAAGTAAGTAGATTATATATGTATATGTATAATTATTTCATTCACTAAGCTTTATGCTTACCCCTCTCGTTGTTTACCTTTTTACAGGTATCATGTATTGAAGCCAACTAGTTGTTAGACTAGATGTTTAGGAGCGTTTGGGCTCGATGGGGTGGCTTTTGGATATGTTAATGCGGATTGGGGATTTGGTAGTCCCCGGAATTATGCTCTTGGTATCGGGTTGGTGGAACAATCGGATGTGTCTCTAACTGTGGTTGAGTTGATGCTGAAGCCACTGTCGAACCCTTTAAGATTCTTGTAGCTTTTCGATTAGCTTTTGCAGATTTCTCGATTTCCGGGTCTAAAGGCTTAAGATTTTGATCTCCCAAACTCCGAGTTTGCATACAATAACATGCACTTCAACAAAAACAAGAACACCGAGCGTAAAACTGACAAAAACAAAATAAACAAAACACTATTTTTGGATTTTTATTGGTTTTATAATTTTTATGGTTTTTCTAATTTAACACGAAAGCAATAAAATAAGAGCTTGCAATCAAGCGCACACTTCCCCGGCAGCGGCGCCAAAATTTGATCGATGTCGAAGGGTCAATCAAAAATAGCCTAATTACTCTAACTTAGCTAGGGTAAGCAGGATTCGTTCCACGGGAAGTTATGTTCAACAAGCAAGCAATTTCAGGATTTCGTTGTTTGTGATTAACTACGATTAACTAAGATAACGACTAGAGAAATAACTACTAAGCAAATGTAACTTGAATATCTAAAGCATAAACAGTGAGCTAAAAGAAAAGTTGTAATCAATTGATTAAAAGCCTTTATCCCTTCACAATCCCAATCTCACATGCATTCAATTCAAACAAGTATTATGCTCATCAAATATTGATCAAATCACATAGACAAGATTTCTTAGGCTTATTAATTCTAACTATTTTGAGATTGAATCATGCAACCTAGACACTTTGTCTTTATCCTTAATCTAACTAACACTAAGTGGATTAGGAACAAAATGTTAAATCACTATAACTCAACTTGCAACAATCACAATCAATAATACTTGCATTGATCAATAAATAATAGGTTCATAACATCATAATTCAAAAGACTTAAGTTTCATAACATTACAAACCACATAAACTTGAATAAGAGAATACATGTATCAATTGTTCATGGAAGGAATAAAGATTAGAAAACTAGCCAAGCATAGTGGTGATGATAATCAATGAATCTCTTGATAATTCCATGATAAATGGCACCTTGATCTTGACTTGAATCCTTGAAGAATGGTGATTAGATTGATGTTTTTGTGTGCTTGGGAGGGTTTTCTGCTGCTAAAACTGGTGGAAAAAGATATGTTTTCGTAACCCTAGAGCTCTCCTTAAATAGGGGTTAGGAAACTTCATCCAAAAGCTAAAATTCGTATTTCCCGGAATTCTGAAACTTGGCTTGGCGTAATTTACGCCAATTCTGGCGTAATTTACGCCTTTGTTAATCCCTCCTGGCGTATTTTTACGCCTATAAGTGGCTTCTGAACTGGAAGTGTCTGGGACCTGGCGTAATTTACGCCAAATGAGGCGTAATTTACGCTTTTGTATTTCTGCTGCTTCCTTTTTGACTCCTCGAATCTTGTCAATCTTCCGCTTTAAATCGCCATTTTGTACCATCTTTTGCACCAACATCTTTAATACCTGTAAAAGACAAAATCTCATCAAAGTATCTCCTTTTTCACTCACCCATAGTTAATTTTGCGCATTTAATCATAAATAATCGTGACAATTAAGGAACGATCAAATCCCCCACACTTGGCTTTTGCTTGTCCTCAAGCAAATCTGTTTTTAGCTATAAGACAATAACACCTAGATGGTCTTAACTCAAATAATTTTCGCACGCAAAATTAACTATCAATCAAGAAGTAAGGACAATATGAGTCAATCACTAAAAACCTCAAACAACTCTTATCATCTAATACCTTTAATCATAAACTTCTTCCCACAAAACATTTCCTTAGTTCAACAATTCCTCCGTTAATCATATCGTCATAAACCTCAAACATTTTCCCCAAATCATCAAATGGATCATAACTTAGAACTAAATTAAACAAATATTCTTAACAACTTTCATGATCCACACTTACTCTTTTAACAACAAAATAAATGTATCTAAGTAACATGTCAAAAGAAACACAAAATGGGTTAAATTACATCCGGAGTGATTTCATTGGGTTAGTCATGACTCAAATAAAAATTGGGTATAAAGCGGTTACTAATGTCGAACCAATAAAACTTTATAAGGTTTAGAAATTTAACGTGACCCTCATTCGCACCAAGATAAATTAATTTAAATCGGAATGTCAACCATAACTAGAATTGTGCATATGTTTGTATTTTTGTCCTCCTTAACTTTTCAACTAGCCAAACTCATGCCCTTGTCTACACTAGTACGAAGTGCATAGCTTTTAAGTCCCGACACCAATGAACCCCCTAAGTCTAATTGGAAATACCCCATACCACAAGTTCGGTGAAGTGGATGTTGGTTACATTGCCCATTTATACGAGGCATTTCATGAAAGGTGTAAGTTATAAGGAGATTTGCATTCTTACTTGACATTTCATCGAGAACGAATCTTATGCCTCAGTGGTCCATGCTTTATAAGGCACTCGTTTCACAATTTTTGGCATATTCTTCTTCTACTCTCTTTTTCATTATTCATTTTTTTTCTATGCCTCAGTGGTCCATGCTTTTGAGCAATCGTTTCACAATTTTTGGCATATATAATTTTCAGATTCGTCTCTTTCACTTCCTCCTTTTTTTTTACATGATAGCACACAGCATTTATCATTTTAGGAACATTTGAGATGTAATGGTGAATATATGGTGATGATGACAATGATATATAGATGTATGTATGTAATATAGATGATGGGTGTTGGGTGTGGTGAACATCATTGTCATAGCTTGTGATATAAAGCATCCCCTTTCGACCTTTGCCTAGGGAAGAACAAAACTCTACAAGTGTTGCATTGGTGACTATCATCATAATTATGCACTTCATGTTAGCGAGTAAATCGTGGAATCCATTGTGGGACCTCGGAGACCCATTTGAGTCAAACTAATTAAAAAGCCGCAAACACTGTAGCATAATAGCTAGTTATAATTGCCATGCTAGTTTAAACTAATTAAGTCTTAGCAAAAATGAGTTGCGTTGTCACCTAGCGTTACCAAATCTAAACAAGATAAAGTACGATTAAATTCAACATCAATAACCAAAAATAAGGGTAGGAATGGGAAGTTGGTTTGTTTTTTTTTTTTTTTTTTTTTTCTAAAGGTTTAGGCTGCTACTGGTCACTAATTGATTCTAGCACACAAGTGTGTACTAACGACCTAGGTAAACTGGCTGCAAAATAAAATTAAAAAAAGGGTTTAAAAAGAAAATCCTAAAGTGTTCCTTTATCATTCATGTTACCTAGCATACAACAATGGGATATCATTTTCAACCTTTCTTTTCTCCATAAGAGTATATTTCCTTAAAGTTTACTAGTCAAGGTCAACAAGGTCAAATGCCTATCACTATTATTCCTCACCAGCCAAGCCCGAACTTCCAAGTTAATTCTTAATCACTATGGTTATTCTCATGGGTCAACATCTTGATTATAGCCCTGAAATTAAAAATTTTAAAAAAATTTACCTCCTAGGCCATTAAAACCATTTATATCATAAAACCATTAAACCACACGCATTTTCAAACTAAGCCAAATGTGCAAATTTCCTTCCTCCCCCCCACACTTAAGTCATGCTACGTCCTCGTATGCATGTTAAAAATTATGTTAGATTAAAGTGAGGAAATTAAGCAAGGAGAAAGAAAAAGAACAATATTACCCGGGATTAAAAGCAATTTTTCCAATATCATCGTGACCAATACACCAACTCCCATTTCATCACACAACATGTTTCCTTTCATCCAACTTTATTCTTACAAAACAAAAACAAAAGAAAACATAAAATCTAACTAGCTCATTTTCGGAGGGATCCCACTTTAAACCACCCGATTCCCTTGGTTGGACGAGTTTTGTCTCGTGAGGGCTTGCAGTGAACACGCCCACAAAGTTCATTTAACTACTAAAAAAAATAAAAATAAGAAAAAGAAAAGAAAAGTGTACATGTTATTACAGATGGAGCACAGGACCTGATTAAAATCAGAGAGGCTCATTCCATTCGGGAATCAGGACCAAAAATACTATCAAACAAACTCCTCGATAACGGTGCCATGTCGAACACCGACTTCCTGCCCTCTTCCCGAGCTCTCTCCATATCCGGCGGTAGTGGTGTAGGTTGCTGATAAAACAATGGTGGTGCGACAGATGGTGCAGGTGGATTCACATATTCCATCCCTGGTGCAAACCCCGAAGCATAAGTCGTGTAATCAATCGGCTCGTAATACGGTGTAACTGGCCGATTATGCAACATATCCTCATACTGACGCCTTCGGTTGTTCCTCTCAAACACGTCTTGTTGATATCGCTCAGTCATGTAAATCTGAGCCCTAGCTACATCAAGGAGGGTACTCTATTGCTCCTCCATTCTCACCCACTGTTGTTCATCCACCTGAATATACCGCCTACCCCTACTCGATCCCTCACCTTGAGGGTTAAAATCCGGATCACCCCTATTCTCTATATCATCTAACTCTCGTGTAATCCACTGATATGAATCCTCTGAATCATAATCTTCTTCCTCCGCAGGAAGATTATCATCTTCTACCCCAAAAGTATACCGCTCCAAATAAGTCGGATTCTCAATCACAAAACCAGCTCCTTACTTCATAAACTGAAACCCAGCCACCTTTTCCTTTACCTTTCTCATTCTTTCCTTTTTACCCCTGGGATTGTTCGAAATCCCTCCATTCCTCCACAAAAAGAACGATAAGAAACGCATGTAAGGGATCACCGCCCTTTACTTTAATTGCTCCCGACACTCCCAAATCCATGTCATCATAACCAAACGCGACGAAGGCACCATCGAATTAGTTACCATGGCGTACAACAAAGGTAACTCATACGTCCGAACAAGCGTAAGATCACTTTTTCTTTGATAGATGTTGTAATTCATCACTATTGATATCATCCTCGGAATGATTTTGAGCTTACTCCTTTCCAATTCAAAATTCTCAATATCGGGTCGGTCAACATGAAACAGCGTTCTCACCACATGCATATATCTATCAGCTAGAACCTCAAACAATTCCTTTGCCGTCGGATAATCGTACCCATCTTTTCCCGCAATCCTAATCCTCGAATCATATGGAAGATCGGGGTGGGCTAACTGATTAAAAGTCTCCATCCACAACGGAATCACTGTATTACCCACTTTACCCTCCAGGATTAGCGTTTGTGGAAAATTATCTCCTGGTATCCATCTTAAAGTTGACATCCAATTGAATACCTGCGTGGGATACGTCATTTCCCAAGAATATTCCAACTGTGTATTTTCAAACCCCATTTGAACCGGTTGAAGGACAGCTTCCCAACCCCAATCTACAAACACCTGAAAAACCCCATACTTCCTCCACACACTTGAAGTTATATACCTCTCACAAAATGCGTTTCTCAGAAGTTGGTCTTTCTTCTCGGTATACAAACGGACTTGCCATTCATAGGGCAACTCACTTAACCACTTCTTATCTTGCCACTTTTGTACCCAGCTTTGATTACCACGATTTCTCTTAGCCCTGTTCATCATTTTCTGCAATTGCACAACTCAACAAACTTGTTAGTATTTAACAAAACACCTCACATGTTATTGCTCAATATATCTCATTAAAACCTTATAGCAATACATGCAATTCCTAACCTTATGCACTAAATCAACACATCAATCTTGCCTACTTCATTTAACCACAAAACACTTAATTTAACATGTTACACATTAGCATTACCACTAGTCAACCCTTTTCTCAAGTAAACATCACATAATCATTGTAATCATCATGTCAACGAAAACTATAAACTTTACTACCTAACATTGTTGCATTGACACTTAACAAAACATCAATTTAAACATTAAGCACTTAAAAACACACATTCAAATCACAAACATTATCAATTTTCAGTCAAAGTCAACCCTAGTCAACTACTTGAAAGCAATTAACAAGTTTTAACCCTAACTTTCAAATTAACCATGCCTACATACTTCATTAACATATTTAAACACAATTAACAAAAGCTAGAACAAAAACAATGCTTAAACATAATTAATTCGGACTAACCCTAGCACATGAACATGAAAGTAGCAAAAAAAAACCTAAATTAATAATCAAAAACAATGAAAAACACAAGAATGATGATTACCTTGATGTTAAAACACTCGAATTGAAAGAATACTTGAAGAATTAAACCCTAAATCAAAACCCCCAAACTTAGGTTTTTAGCCAAGAACACAAATTAACACCCAATTTGTATGATTTTGTAAGGATTTGGATGTTTTAATGAAGTGTTATGACGAATTGATGATAAATTGAGCTTTGATTTGGTGTTAAGATGATAAAAATTAGGGTTTAGAGTGTCTGTGTTCGTGGTTTATGGCTGCGTTTTTGTGATATATAAATAAATAAATTTTTTCCATTTAAAACCCCTAAACCCGGCACCTGCAAAATCCCAAAGGCGTAAATTACGCCGGGTATGGCGTAAATTATGCCAGTACATTTTTGGTCGTAAAAACATGGTGTAAAATTACGCCTGACCTGCACCTTTTTACTGAATTTTCAGAACTCATGGGCGTAAATTACGCCTAAAATGGCGTAAATTACGCCATCAGTCAGGTATTGAATTTTTTTTTTTTTCACATAAAACTTCCATTTTTCTCGTTCTTTTTACACAAAACATTTTTGGGACTAAAAACCTTGACCCCCTCCCACACTTTAAGCATTGCATTGTCCTCAATGCAAAAAGTTAGAGATAGTCATTCAAACCGATCCCATTTTAAGCTTCAAAAATTGGTACTTTGCCTCGCCCGTATGTACAAAACAAAATAAAAACTTACAAACTTTACAAAGGTGTGCGGATTTTTGTTTTCGAGTCGCGCACTCGACTCCTCTTCCGAATTAGCATTTATCCGGATCATCGGCCCCGTTGTTGCTAGAGCCGAATCCATCTTCCATACGGAGCGTGATCATGTTATCTTCATCTTTAATTATCAAAGTCCCCGTATCAAAATCTAGTGACATTCTTGCGGTTGCTAGAAATCCTCGTCCCAATACAATTGGAGTATTTGCTTCCGGTTCACAATCTATAATGAAGAAATCTTCTTTGTAACCAATACCGTGGATGATGAAAAGAACATCTTCTGCAACCCCGATTGGGTCATCAACCGTTTGATTTCTAAATCGAATACTCGTATTAGTTCGAACCAACTCCCGGATGCCTATTGATTTTGCAACCTTAGTTGGCATCATATTAACACTTGCACCCGAATCTAGCAATGCCCTATAGGTCTTCTTCTTTTTAAATTGACACATAACCGAAAACTCGCCCGGATCTCTATACTTAATACGAGGTTTGAATTCACATTTTGGTTTGGATTCAACGTATTCAACTTCAATTGTCCACCCCTCATCATCAACAAAAGAAGTTTTGGTGTTGTTCATGAATCTTTTCGTGTTTTCTTTTCCCCACATACTTTCAAGCGTCTCACGAATCTCCTCTACATCCACATCCGGTTCTTTTTCTACTTCGGGTGTTTCCGTAACTGTGGTAACACAAATGGTTTCATCTTTGCTCGACTCGGAACCTAAGCGTTGATCGAGGTGAATACCCCCACACTCAACACTTTGATAGATTTTGTCCATGTCTATAGTATCCTCTACCATTTCTTCACTAACTACTTCATTTATGTTAACCTCTTGTATCCCAAGCATCATACAATAACCCTCATCAAATTCTCTCTCAACTATATATGCCGAAGGAAAACGCACATTTTCCGAATTACAAAATCTAAAAGTTCTGTTTCCTCCTTCAAAAGTGATAGAACCTGCACCCGGGTCTATTTTACAATCCGCGGTTGCAATGAATCCACGCCCGACTAACAATGGAACATCTTCATCCGTAGGCATATCAAAAATGGTGAATGGTACTTCAAGGAAAACACCTTTCACACTAACCATCACATCGCGAAGTACACCAAGTGCCTGACACTTAGTATTATTGCCAAGTGTGATGACCGCATCGGATTTAGTCAACGAGGATAAAGAACATTTGTCATGAAATAATCACTTGTATGTCTCGTATGACATGATATTAATTGTAGACCCCGTATCGGCAATCACCTTGAATTCACGATGATCGTTATCAAAGTGAGGTAAGACCCCAATGAAACTCAATTCGAACAATACTTCCCCTGGATCTTCTTCTTGACGACGGAACTCCGTGAAACGCCCCGTCCTAATCCATTCGGACGAAGTCCACATCGATTATAAACGACTCACAATAGTTGGTTACATCGCGAGGTACTTGACCTCTATATGATACATTTTACAAGCATTGCATTCGTTTTTGAAAAGACAATCTTTCATTACATCGAAAGTTGATGGCATGCATACCATTTCATAATATATCCAACTATAATTGACTTTAAATAATCTTGATGAACTAAACGACTCAAATGCAACGTCTTTTAAAATATGCCATGAATGACTCCAAATAATATCTCTAAAATGAGTAAATGCACAGCGGAAGATTTCTTTCGTACCTGAGAATAAACATGCTTTAAAGTGTCAACCAAAAGGTTGGTGAGTTCATTAGTTTATCTTAAACAATCATTTCATAATTTTAATAGACCACAATATTTCATATTTCCAATTCTCATAAAAAAAATGTCCCATGCATAGAGACAAAAATATCATTCATATGGATTGAACACCTGGTAATAAACATTAACTAGATGCATATAAGAATATCCCCTATCATTCCGGGAAACCCTTCGGACATGATATAAAACAACATCGAAGTACTAAAGCATCCGGTACGTTGGATAGGGTTCGTCGGGCCCATAGATCTATCTTTAGGATTCGCGTCAATTAGGGTGTCTGTTCCCTAATTCTTAGATTACCAGACTTAATAAAAAGGGGCATATTCGATTTCGATAATTCAACCATATAATGTGGTTTCGATTACTTGAAATCATCTTTCATAAATCTTAGTAACCGTACACATATCTCGTGCACAAAAATAACATACACATAACCTGTGTATAAAATCATTCTCTCGATACATAACATTCATATCAATTGGTGGCAATTATCATGTCCACATAATTCAATGGTGGCAATTATCATGTTCACATAATTTAATGGTGGCAATTATCATGTCCACATAATTCAACGGTGGCAATTATCATGTCCACATAATTCAACAATAATCCGCAGAACTTCTGTCTGCATAATAATTCATTCGAGGAATGTTTTGCTTGTGTCTATCTCGTCAAACATTTATAAAAGCATTTCATGTATTCGCAGTTCAAAATATATTTCAAAAGCATTTAATAAAGCAGTTGTAAAAACAGCGCATGTATTCTCAGTCCCAAAAATGTAAAGAGTAAAAGGGAGCAAATGAACTCACCTAATGTATTTTGTAGTAAAAATACATATAACTATATTGAACGACGCAAGGTTTGGCCTTGGATTCACGAACCTATATCATTTGTATATTCATTAATACATATAATCGTAATCGAACAAATTTCATATATTATATCTATATATATTATTTAATTTAATTTGTATATATATTTGAAAATGACTATTACTTATATAGTTATATATACCAATATATATATATATATATATATATATATATATATATATATATATATATATATATTGAAATACCTAATTTGTTTTATATAGATATTATTATATGTAAAAAAAAAATTAATGTACTATATTCATACTTTTATGTAATATTATTTATAAGTATATTCTTATATACTTGACAATATAATATTTAAAAGTTGTATAATAATGATTATTGTAAGAATCATAATAATACTAATAGTGATATTATTATTAATATTTGTAACAATATTAATTTTACTGTTAACAATATTCACGACGATGATTTTAATACCTACATAATAATAGTACTCGTGATAATAATGTAACTTATGTCAATATTAACACTTCTATTATTTGTAAAAAGGTATTAATACTAATATTTACGAAAATGATACTAATTTGTATTACTATAAGAATAATGTTAATAATAATAAACATCTTCATCATAATGGTAACAATATTAAATTTATTATAACAATATCATAAGTAATATTTATACCACTACTAATAATAATAATAGTTATAATATTTATATTTATGGTAATAATGGCAATCACGATACTTATAATTATAATGCTAATAATAGTTATGATACAAATAATAATTATATTTATATTGATAATACTAATAATCATTGGTATTCATAATACTTGATAATATAAATAACACTATTATTTAATATTAATGTTATTAATAATAATAATAACCATAACAATAATAAGTTATAATAATAAAAATAACAATAGTAATATTAGTAATGATTTTTAAAAATGTAGAGCTACCTTGAAAGTCTTTAAAAAAATATTTGCCCAAAGCAGGGATTGAACTCGCGACCTCTCGAATCCTGACACCACACTTAACCATTCCACTGACTGCTGCTTATCTGATTTAACTACCACCTAAATTTATTTAACCCTTGTACTCGCCTGTTCCCCTTCTTCATCTTCTTCACATCATAAACAATCGGCCAAACTCATTAACTACTTTAATTACGCCCAGCAGGAAAAAAAAGAACTTTTAGTCTATCATAGATTCATAGTTTATACATATGTGTTTGAAAAAAAAATTAAATAAAATAAAATAAACAGAAGGTATACCTGCGTCGCTGCTTATATATAACAAAAAAATTGATTTTTGATTTCGGGTACGTTTTGGACCAAGGTTATAACACGAGTTAAGTAGTAAATCGTTTATATAATTTTCAGGAATCAACAATTGGACTTGAATTAAAACGGTTAGTTCGAATTCGTTCTTTGAAAGAATGTTTGACTTTTACAAATTGAACCTTTGACTTCACAATTCGTGCTTGATTTTAAGAATTAGCAATTGAAACTTTGCAGAAATTCCGAGCAAAAGATTTCTAATACTCCCACAATTCTAGATTTTGAAGATTGACTCGAATTTGAGATTTCGAATAAAATGGGTCACGAACAGAGTTCTTATGGCTATTTCTGTTTTAATTATTTTGGTGCAGTACTTGAACTTGATAATTGATAGAGAATATGAATGACTCCCTTTACAATTTGAATGACTTGATCGATTATTTACCATGTGAGTGTTTCGACTGCTAATTGAGCCAAAAGGTATCAAACAAAAATGATATAAAGCAGATAAGGAAAAAAATGAATAAAAATAAAACCTATGGCTGTCCCCTTACTGACTTTGTTTGTAAATGTAGCCAAAAATCGACAGATGACAAATCAAGGACAGAAGAAAAAAATTTGATACAGTTATGAGATATATATCACGAGATATATAATAGTTTTTATATATTGTAATTAGTTTTAGTGATTAATAATAAGATAATAATAAATTAAATATTAAATACACTAATAATAATAATAAAAATGATACTAGTCTTAATGATAAAGATAATTAATAACATCAAGAAATACTAAATATGATAAAATTAAATGTAAATAAAAATAATGATAAGATGATGATTTTTAAATAATAATAATAATAATAACATTTAATGAAAATGTTAATAATTATTAATGACGAAAATAATAATAATAATATCTAATAATAATAATACAAGTAATAATTTAGGTATAACAAGTTATATGTATCAAATTTCATATCTATATATTTTTATTTTTAGGATAATAATATTATTAGTACTGGTATCGATATTGTTATTAAAAATAATAACAATATTGTTATAACAACTATAATTAATATATTCGTATTACAGTTTAGAGATTATGTATTATAACTATATAGTATATCATATAATACTAAGTGTTACATATTTTTATAATAATATCTAATCATAATGAAGATATAATAAGTTACATGTTTCCATTTTCATATTAAAATACTCATATTACTAATACTGATATTGATATTAATAAAAGTAACAAATATTTTTAACTTGTAATTACCTTTAATATATTAATGTTACAGTTTATTAATTGTTTCATATTATATAACATATAAAATAACATACTTTGAATATTTAATCTTATATATATTACAATATATATGTAGTATTATTTATGTCTAAAATTTATATAAATATATGTATATATTCATTTTAATAATAGTTTAATTATTTTGTATATTACTTTATATTTTCAATTCATTGATTAGATTGTATTAATTCAAATTAATATATACACTTATTTTTATATAATCTATACATTTATTTACTTATGTAGTTACATACAATGGTTCGTGAATCGTCGGGAATAGTCAAAGGGTAAATGCATTCATGTAATCTGTTCTAAAATTTTCGAGACTCAACATAACAGACTTTGCTTATCGTGTCAGAAGTTTATAAAGATCATGTTTAAATTTGGTTGGAAATTTCCAGGTCGTCACAGTACCTACCCGTTAAAGAAATTTCGTCCCGAAATTTGAGTAAGGTCGTCATAGTTAACCATAAAAAATGTTTCCATGACGTATATGAGTTGATAAATATAGTTTTATCACCATTGAATAATTTGGATAAAACGATTCGATTACTTGGAGCGTACGAGTGATGCTATCACAAAAGATCGAGATAAGGTAATAGATATTCGTCTTTACTTTTGACGTTGTCTCGGTTAAATTCCGGAATTTAAGGGATTTAAAGAAAATTTTCAAAAATAAGATTTGATTCTCCGGTAACCAAGGGAATTAGGATCCGTTTTAAATGCGATCGTCCATTTATTTGTTCTGCCGGAGATTTTCTTATAAATTTACCTCCTTCGTTTCCTTACAACTCACACCTTCTGTTGATGCATTTTATGCAAGTCCCTAGACATCTACCCATGTCCATTGCAGGTACACTAGTTTACAGGCCATCATTTTCATGTGGTTACAGGAACTGCAGGAACGAGATTTGGATGTTTGACTATGTTAGACTTAGTCAGATGTCCGAGTGAAGCCTCTCTCGTACGGCTGACAGACTCATACGCACGGTTGATGCTGAGCTAATTCACAATTACAACCTAAATGAGAAGACACGAGTGAGTGATCACCCGTACGGCTGATGAAGCCAACTCGTACGGGTGATGGATGAATCGTACGGGTGAGTCAACAGTAGGGGTATATAAAGTCTTATGTTCTTCATTTTAGGTTAAGCCTCTCATTTGTTACACACACTCAGATCTGGTGAGCTCCTCCGATTCTCTCTCAGCCTAAATCACCCAGGTGGTGAATAATAGCTCTCGGTGTTGATCTAATCACACTTGATTTAGTTGTGGTTTGACTAAATTAGTCCAAAAAGCTTAACCTGTTCACTAGAGGGTTTGATTCACTTATTTCGTCATTGTGTGAGTTAAATCTGTTGATTTCCAAGTTCCTAGTCATGTTTCATCACCTTCTATTCTCTCTCCCTCAATTCATATTTTAAAGTATTCATTAATATGCTCCATCCAGTTCTGATTCTCGATATACTTCTAACTTTCATATCGGTCATTCTTCTTTTTCATCTACCGCCGGAAGAATTTATTTACTTCTACTATACTCTTGGGTTTATAGTGTTTCTAGTTCTCCCATGTCTTTATATTGCTATATGCATCGATATATATATGGTTTATAATTTCTGGTTTGTCATTGGGCTTTATATCTTCCCTTATATTTCAAAGTCTCTGCTTCTGTCTTCTATAATCATTGTCATCCACAGTTAATACTTCCTCCTATTTGCTGCGATTTATACTCCCAGTGATATTTTGAAACTTCATGCTTTTGTTTTCTCTTCCCGACTTTAAGTCAAGCGAAATATGGTCCAGAATTCATAGGTATAGATTTTCGACTGAACATACTTAAGGTTCTAAGTGAGATTGTGATAGCACGATCTTAATTGATTAAAATACCAGAATCACTGAGAATGGAACTATCAGGAATATAATTTCTTGATACGTTCGGAGATTAAACAGAATGGAAGAGTTGTATAACATGGCACATGATGACGTTATGATCTGTGAATCATCACGTTCCATTAGAAACTCAGCATGACTTACTGTAATATAATCACGTTGATCAAGTGTCATTATATTATACTAACTCATGCATCAATTTCCAACACTACTTCAAAATCATTCATAATTCAAACTCAAATTTTAAAGAAAATTAGAAACTAAAGTAATTTCCTTTATGATGTAATATAGATAGCAGGAAGAGATAAATAATTTCGGACAAGAATATTTATGAAAATATCCTAAGAAATATCGAAGATATTTATGATGATATTTTGGAATTTCTAAGTTCGATGGTTGATGGAGAAAGATGTTCCGCAAGATTTTAACATGAGTACGGAGCAAGATATTCGTTGAAGGTTTCATCGGATCCAGAATTACTTGGATTCTTTGAACATATAGTATGTTACTTGTATTTGGCCTTGGTCTCCTTCATGGTTTGCTCAATCTGTTTTTCAGTACCAAATTTTCTATCGAGCGTTCCTAACACTCCCTTCTTTATCATCAAACTTTTGGCCGTTTAGACCATCTACAATTTTTCTGTTTCCTCTGTATTTAATGCTACGATATCTGAATCATCGGTTATCAATCCGAGGTGATTTCAGGAGAATTGTGTTTTTAGATGATTAAACGCTGATGGTAATATGGTGGAATATAAAAGGTTCCCCAGTAACAATAAAAGAGCACGCATATATATTAAGGTTATAATAAGGTTGTTTCGAATGAAAAGTCGAAGTTGACTTGCTGGAGCCGTGACAAAATTGACTAATTTGGAAAGAGATTGCAAAGTTATTTTCGGAAATAATAGCGCTAAAGGAATTAGCACAGCTACGCGTTAAATGTTTACTCAGTTTCCGAGAGTTTTCAGGTGCATAACTATACGCATCAACCTTTCTTTCTATAGATGAAGTGTGGTTGGTTCATCCTCTCGATTGAGGTGTTTTCAAGAATCATGAAAGATTTTAACGCAGATTGTAATCGTCAAGATACAAATGAGGTTTAAGATGAAATCAAGTGGCAAACTTGAAGAATTGTTTAGTTTCATATGTTATAATCAATATTTTAATTCATTTTAGTTGTCCAATGTCAGCAGTCCACAATTGATAGTCCACAGTTAACAGTGCAATCATTCATATATAGTTTAATATATAATATTCGAATTAATTAATAAATATCGTGACCCGTGTACATGTCTGTAACAACCCAAACCAACACCCGAAAAAACCTTGTGAAAATACGAAATAAAAAAAAATTCTGTTGCAGACCATCGGCGCGCCGCGCCATATCTGGCTGTTCCCGGGACTTTTAACCGCGAAAAGATTGACTAGTTCCCGGCACTTTTAGACAAAACGCTTTTTACCATACAACCAAATATGTAAAACTAACATGTTTCAAACATAAAATTAAAGTTTTACAAGCGGGGCCCACATCGGCCGTTTTACGAGTTTAATACAATTTTACGAGTTTCGACCACCAAAAATTTTAAGTTCCAAACTACACAATGAGCATGGCGTTTGGGAATAAACTACCCAACTATCGGTCAAACTCCAAGAGCTACTAAAGCCAAAAGCGTCCCCTAGCATCAAGCGGGATCTCTAGTCCAAAACGATGCCCTTACCCTTGTCCAAAACCGAACCTATAAAATGGTAAACAACGAGAGGGTAAGCAAAGCTTAGTGAATGCAATAATTATACGAATACATATATAATTATACCTACTTGCATACACTTACACAACCGCAAACATGCTAGCAAACAACATTAGCTTATCGTCGCAATAACAAGCTATAATTCACCAATACCTCCAAGCTAGCATAACACCCGCATATAAATATAACTCGAATAATATAATATGCTTAAAACACAAATAACCATGGTTAACCAATAGTACAAGGGAACGGCGCTCGCGAAAACGCCATCGGTGTTCGTAACATCCGTTAGGGCACTTAACACCTCGCACCACTAACCCCTAGGGTGGCACCTTAACACCTCGGCACTTCACCCCGAGTGGCATCTTAACACCTCGATGCTTCACTCGTTATTTTACGGAGTGGTGTCTTAATACCTCGACACTACACTCCTAGGTGGCATCTTAACACCTCGATGCTACACCCGAGTGGCATCTTAACACCTCGATGCTACACTCTTCACGTGAAACGTGGTGTCTTAACACCTCGACACTACACCTTTCACGCTACAACAAATAGATACATTATATACATACGCATATAATTATTCCACTCACCTCAAAATCTCTTGGTGAAAAGACAACCGAGCTTGAACACTTCAATGTAACGCACCTATTACATTTATCACAATATCAAAATCACAACTCGAGTTGGTCAACACTCTAAAGCTCACTCCTAGTGTTAATTTGACCCATGGTGCAAATCCGACCCATTTGCACCCTTAACCCTAAAATCGGGTTAACTCATCACAAAACCCTATCATTAACCAAAGTAGGTTCATTACACATTTTAACACTAGTTTTAGGCTTCAACCACACATATTAATTAGCTTAGGTTCATTTTGACCCATTTGACACTTTCAAAGTCAACCTACCCATTTTGGGTCAACCACTAACCCATTTACACCCATTTACATAAATCATGGTGTTCTAGCAATTTTACTAGCTAATTAGGGTTCTCTAACAAAATTAACTCTTCCAAACCCTAGTTAACCCAATATTGAGTCTACATGACTCAAATTACCCTAGAACACCCAAAACACTAACAAAATGGGTTTTATGTTCATCTTCACCCCAAACCCTAGCCCTAAATCAAATTAAACAAAGAAATTAAGATTAGAGCATACCACAACTATCACAACGAAGCTAGAGGGAAGGCGAACAACTTTAATGCTTGGACTTAAGCAAGAAACCTTCTTCTTCTTCTCCAAAATGGGGTTTCCCTCACTAAAAGCCACTCTCTCTCTAGAATTGATTTGGATAAGTGTTGGTAGTTGTGGAAGGAGTAAATGAACTCCCCAAAACTGATCTAAGGCATTAAATCCGGCCTCCAAGTGATTTTACCAAAATACCCTCAAAATATCTAATTTAAAAGAAAGAGAGAATCTGTCACAAACAGATGGCACGGCGCGCCACCAGGCCGCGCGGCGCGCAACTCTCCCAGTCCAGCTCCTTTTTCCTTTTTAAATATATACAACCAAACCCCGATTCGAGTACAGCACAATACACTTATATACACATGTGTACACTTCAATTATTCGGGTCTTACAACTCTCCCCCACTTATTCGGATTGCGCCCTCGCAATCTAAGCCGCATGACAAGAGGGAAGATACACTAACACGAACTCTTCGGGTTCCCAAGTGAACTCGGAACCCTTGCTACGCCGCCATTGGACTTTAAAAGTCCTCACTTCTTTATGTCTCAACCTCTTAACTTTCTCATCGAGTATGGCGACCGGTTCTTTGACATATTCCAACTTGTTGTTTAGCTCGATCTCGTCTAAAGGCATCCATAAGGAATCATCCGCAAGACACTTACGGAGGTGGGAAACATGGAATGTATTATGGATCCTCGCAAGCTCTTCGGGTAATTCCAATCGATATGCAACTTCGCCAACACGAGCTAAAACCTTGAATGGCCCAATAAACCGAGGAGCTAACTTTCCCCGTTTTCGAAATCGAATAATACCCTTCCATGGCGAAACTTTAAGCATCACCATGTCGCCTTCTTGAAATTCGATCGTTCGCCTACGTTTGTCGGCATACGACCTTTGCCTATCTTGAGCCTTCTTCAAATGTTCCCGAATAATATCAATCTTGTTGTTCGTTTCCAAAACCAAATCGGTACTCCCGATCTCTCGTTGACCCACATCTCCCCAACAAACGGGAGTTCGACATCTACGCCCATAGAGCATCTCATACGGTGGCATCCCGATACTAGTATGGTAACTATTATTGTACGAGAATTCCACCAAAGGCAAATGCTCGTCCCAACTACCACCAAAATCAATAATGCACGCCCGTAACATATCTTCTAGAGTTTGGTTCGTACGTTCGGTTTGACCGTCCGTTTGAGGATGATACGCCGTGCTCAACTTCAATTGCGTACCCATATCTTCATGAAACTTTTCCCAAAATCGAGATGTAAAACGGGTATCTCGATCCGAGATAATAGATATAGGAACCCCATGACGAGCGACCACTTCCTTGATAAACAACTTAGCCAAGGTCTCCGACGATATCGCTTCTTTAATGGGAAGAAACAAAGCGCTTTTTGTCAATCGGTCAACTATAACCCAAATCGAATCGAATTGGGTTCTCGCCGTTTTAGGTAACTTTGTAATGAAATCCATGGTAATGTGTTCCCATTTCCATTTCGGGATTTCTAACGGTTGCAATTTACCATACGGTTTTTGGTGTTCGGCTTTTACTTGCAAACACGTGACGCATTGCTCAACATACTTCACAACATCACGCTTCATGCCCGGCCACCAATAATCTTTCTTCAAGTCAAGGTACATTTTCGTCGCGCCCGGATGAATGGAATATTTTGACTTATGTGCTTCATCAAGTAGCACCCGTCGGTAATCACCCATCTTAGGCACCCACACCCTTCCTTGAAAGGACAACAACCCACGCGGACCCATAGTAATAAACTCCGATTGGCCCACGATTCACTCCGTATGCTTGTTGTGAACATAAGCCTCTATTTGAATCTCACCAAGCTTTTCAAGAAAATCGTTGGTAATAATCAAACGTAACGACCCCACTTTTATCGCCGGATGTTGACTCTTTCGACTCAACGCATCCGCAACCACATTCGCTTTACCCGGATGATAAAGTATTTCACAATCGTAGTCTTTCACCACATCCATCCACCTACGTTGGCGATAATTCAAATCTTGTTGATTAAAGAGATGTTTCAAACTCTTATGATCCGAATAAATCGTACACTTGACACCATACAAGTAATGGCGCCAAATTTTCAACGCATGCACTACCGCCGCCAACTCAAGATCATGAGTCGGATACCTCGTTTCATGTTCCTTTAATTGTCGAGAGGCATAAGCGATGACCTTACCTCTTTGCATTAGAACACACCCGAGACCATTTAAGGAAGCATCACAATAAACCACCATGTCTTCAACACCTTCCGGTAACACTAACACTGGAGCCTGACATAACTTCTCTTTTAACAATTGAAAAGCAATTTCTTGCTCGTTCTCCCAAACAAACTTCGCATTCTTCCTTGTCAATTTCGTCAACGAAGAAGCGATCTTAGAAAAATCTTGGATAAACCGACGATAATAACCGGCCAACCCGAGAAAACTTCGGATTTCCGTAGGCGTAGTCGGTCGCCCCCAACTCTTCACCGTTTCGATCTTCCCCGGATCTACTTGAATACCGTTTTCGTTCACGATATGACCAAGGATTTGAACTTCCCTTAGCCAAAATTCACATTTGGAGAACTTTGCATACAACTTCTCCCTTCGTAGCGTCTTCAATACTTCACGCAAATGATGTTCATGTTCGCTCATACTTTTTGAGTAGACTAGTATGTCGTCAATGAACACTATTACCGACTTGTCCAACATAGGTTGGCACACTCGGTTCATAAGATCCATGAATGCCGCCGGTGCATTCGTAAGACCAAAGGGCATAACTACAAACTCATAATGCCCGTAACGCGTTCGAAAAGCCGTCTTCTCTATGTCTTCCTCACGGACCCGCATTTGGTGATAGCCGGACCGTAGGTCGATCTTAGAGAAATACGTTGCACCTTGAAGTTGATCAAATAAATCGTCAATCCTAGGTAATGGATAACGATTCTTGATCGTCACTTTATTCAACTCCCGGTAATCAATGCACATACGCATACTACCATCTTTCTTCTTCACAAATATCACCGGAGCGCCCCATGGCGAAGCATTCGGTCGAATAAAACCCTTCTCGAGCAACTCTTGGGTTTGATTTAACAACTCATGCATTTCCGTTGGTGCTAAATGATAAGGAGTTTTAGCAATGGGAGTAGCTCCCGGAACCAACTCAATACAAAACTCAACTTGTCTTTCCTCCGGAACACCCGGTAATTCGTCCGGAAAGACGTCTTCGAATTCACTAACAACCGGAATTTCACGAATAGGTGGTGGCTCATTGCGAGTATCAACAACATGAGCAAGGAAAGCCATGCCACCGGTAACAACAAAACGACGTGCCCGTGCAAAAGTGCATATCGGCACCGGTCTCCTTCGCTTATCACCATGAATAATTAACTCTCCCCCACTTAGGGTCTTCACACGAATAAACTTATCATGGCATGCAATATCGGCTCTATAACGATCGAGCCAATCCATACCAATGACAATATCAAAGTCGCCCAAGGTCATTGGAATAAGATCAATTTTAAAGGTTTCAGAACCAAAAACAACATCACAATTTTCACACACATCAACCACAAGCACAGTCTTGCCGTCCGCTATTTCGACTTCTATCGGACGACTTAGCTTAGCTAACGGTCTATTAAGTTTAGGTACAAATTTAGGAGACACAAACGATAAATTTGCACCGCTATCGAAAAGAATCCTTGCCGGATTAGAATTAACCATGTAAGTACCTGAGACAACTTCGTGCGATTGTTTGGCTTCATCATTGGTCATCAAATAGTTGCGACCCCTAGCCGTACCCGCCGCCTTCTCTAAATGCTTAACATTATCGTTGCGTAAATCGGGACACTCCGGCTTCTTATGCCCTTCTTTACCGCAATTAAAACAAGTGAGCTTGTTTCCGGAAGATGGTTTTGGACAATCACGAGCCATATGTCCCGCTTGCCCACAATTATAGCACGTAAAAGTAAAACCACCGGAAGCGCCCTTCCTCACACTATTGACAATTTCGGAACTTTTCTTGTTCTTTTTGTTCGAAAAGTTTGAATAGCTCGAACCTTCACTTTTTCTCTTGCCAAAAGTAAAACCACTCTTTCTTAAGATGAGCGACTCGAAACCTTTGGCCATGTCAAACAACTCATCAAAGCTTTTCACTACATTCACACTAATCTTATCTTGATAGTTGTCGTTCAAGGTTCGATAGAAATCTTCCTTCAACATTTTATCATTCCCGACGTACTCCGGGCAAAATTGGGTCTTGGACAAAAACACGGATTTGAGAGTGTTCAAATCCATCGACCCTTGCCTCAAGGAACGTAACTCGTCCTTAAGCCTAGTAAGATCGGCCGAAGTTCGGTATTCCTTGAAAAATTCGGACTTGAATTCATCCCAAGTGAATTCCATGCATTGCTCTTCACCATAAACTTGGAGCTTTGCGTCCCACCACAACTTGGCATCGCCCCTCAACATACTACACCCGTACCTTGTCCTCTTATCGAGAGGACATTCACAAGTACGGAAGGCCCCCTCCATATCGGAGATCCAATGGGCGCTCTTAAGAGGATCTCTTTCACCATCAAAAGAGGGAGGTTGAGAGTCCTTGAAATTCTTATAGAAAAAGTCCCGTCTTCCCACATTATCTTCGCGAAAAACGGCCTTAACTTGCTCCCTTACCACATTGACTAATTGCTCGTCAATCGTATCTAGGAACATCTTCTTAACGTCCTCGAGAAAAGCTTCATGATGCCTTTTCAAAATGGCCTCAACCTTGGCCGTAAACTCGACTTCTTCACTAGTACCTCCGCCGTTGATATCATGCCCGTTTCTCATCTTCATTCTATAAGACGGAATAGATTAAACAACGAGACGAAAAGGATTTAACACATAAGTATATACATATACACCACACTACCCATCTTGCTCAACAATCGTCGTACATTGCTCGTTCGACACGATTTGCGCCCGTAACAATGGTAGCTAATCATTGTTACGCGAGCACGTCGCATTAACTTGCTAGTACAACGTCCATCTCGCTCGATGCTCGCTAAACATACATAACAAATAGCACATGATTAGTTTACATAAACCTATGCACAAACCAATCCCGATCCGACCCAAAGTCCTACAAGTCCCGCATAAACGCGCACACAAAAAGTCTAAGTCTAGGCGCCTATCTCAAGTCACCTAAATCTCTTAGACCATGCTCTGATACCACTTGTAACAACCCAAACCAACACCCGACAAAACCTTGTGAAAATACGAAATAAAATAAAAATTTCTGTTGCAGACCATCGGCGCGCCGCGCCATATGGCCCGCGCGCCGCGCCATATCTGGCTGTCCCCGGGACTTTTAACCGCGAAAAGATTGACTAGTTCCCGGCACTTTTAGACAAAACGCTTTTTACCATACAACCAAATATGTAAAACTAACATGTTTCAAACATAAAATTAAAGTTTTACAAGCGGGGCCCACATCGGCCGTTTTACGAGTTTAATACAATTTTACGAGTTTCGACCACCAAAAAGTTTAAGTTCCAAACTACACAATGAGCATGGCGTTTGGGAATAAACTACCCAACTATCGGTCAAACTCCAAGAGCTACTAAAGCCAAAAGCGTCCCCTAGCATCAAGCGGGATCTCTAGTCCAAAACGATGCCCTTACCCTTGTCCAAAACCGAACCTATAAAATGGTAAACAACGAGAGGGTAAGCAAAGCTTAGTGAATGCAATAATTATACGAATACATATATAATTATACCTACTTGCATACACTTACACAACCGCAAACATGCTAGCAAACAACATTAGCTTATCGTCGCAATAACAAGCTATAATTCACCAATACCTCCAAGCTAGCATAACACCCGCATATAAATATAACTCGAATAATATAATATGCTTACAACACAAATAACCATGGTTAACCAATAGTACAAGGGAACGGCGCTCGCGAAAACGCCATCGGTGTTCGTAACATCCGTTAGGGCACTTAACACCTCGCACTACTAACCCCTAGGGTGGCACCTTAACACCTCGGCACTTCACCCCGAGTGGCATCTTAACACCTCGATGCTTCACTCGTTATTTTACGGAGTGGTGTCTTAACACCTCGACACTACACTCCTAGGTGGCATCTTAACACCTTGATGCTACACCCGAGTGGCATCTTAACACCTCGATGCTACACTCTTCACGTGAAACGTGGTGTCTTAACACCTCGACACTACACCTTTCACGCTACAACAAATAGATACATTATATACATACGCATATAATTATTCAACTCACCTCAAAATCTCTTGGTGAAAAGACAACCGAGCTTGAACACTTCAATGTAACGCACCTATTACATTTATCACAATATCAAAATCACAACTCGAGTTGGTCAACACTCTAAAGCTCACTCCTAGTGTTAATTTGACCCATGGTGCAAATCCGACCCATTTGCACCCTTAACCCTAAAATCGGGTTAACTCATCACAAAACCCTATCATTAACCAAAGTAGGTTCATTACACATTTTAACACTAGTTTTAGCCTTCAACCACACATATTAATTAGCTTAGGTTCATTTTGACCCATTTGACACTTTCAAAGTCAACCTACCCATTTTGGGTCAACCACTAACCCATTTACACCCATTTACATAAATCATGGTGTTCTAGCAATTTTACTAGCTAATTAGGGTTCTCTAACAACAATTAACTCTTCCAAACCCTAGTTAACCCAATATTGAGTCTACATGACTCAAATTACCCTAGAACACCCAAAACACTAACAAAATGGGTTTTATGTTCATCTTCACCCCAAACCCTAGCCCTAAATCAAATTAAACAAAGAAATTAAGATTAGAGCATACCACAACTATCACAACGAAGCTAGAGGGAAGGCGAACAACTTTAATGCTTGGACTTAAGCAAGAAACCTTCTTCTTCTTCTCCAAAATGGGGTTTCCCTCACTAAAAGCCACTCTCTCTCTAGAATTGATTTGGATAAGTGTTGGTAGTTGTGGAAGGAGTAAATGAACTCCCCAAAACTGATCTAAGGCATTAAATCCGGCCTCCAAGTGATTTTACCAAAATACTCTCAAAATATCAAATTTAAAAGAAAGAGAGAATCTGTCACAGACAGATGGCGCGGCGCGCCACCAGGCCGCGCGGCGCGCAACTCTCCCAGTCCAGCTCCTTTTACCTTTTTAAATATATACAACCAAACCCCGATTCGAGTACCGCACAATACACTTATATACACATGTGTACACTTCAATTATTTCGGGTCTTACAATGTCTCAGACTCGATCACAACTCAAATTATATATATTATTGTAGAATCAACCTCAACCCTGTATAGAGAACTCGTTCATTACTGCATATAGAGTGTCTATGGTTATTCCAAATAATATATATAAATGCGTTGATATGATATGTCAAAACCTTGTATACGTGTCCCGATATTTAAAGTGCGTAAAATAAATAACAGAAATTAAATAACGATAAATAAAGTGCGTAAAGTAAATAACAGAAATTAAATGACGATAAATAAAATTGCGAGAATGTAAATTACGGTAATTAAATTGCGATAAATAAAATTGTAATCAGTTAGCTAGGAACAGTTAGCTAGGAACAGTTAGCGTGAATTCTTAACAAAATTTCTCATAGTTAATTCGTTTGTTTCTAACAAATTTTATTTTGTCCAATGTTTTCTTCATTATGCCACTTGTTGGATTCTGATAGGTCAAAATCCAAATATGAAATTGTATGAAAATGGTTATTCTGCGGTGAACAGATACGTATATCTGTGGATGTAAGTAGGATAGTAAATGATTGTTGAATCAGATTCGAAGAATGTACAATGTAACTTATTAATGTGAAATCTAAATATTCCTCGGGTATTACCTACCCGTTAAAATATTTTCACCATTAACAGTTTGTATGAAAGAATTTTTAATTACAATCTTTATGAAAATATACTTACATATATATTTTCTTCAGATGTAATCATAGATTCAATGAGTTAATATGATATTAATCTCATTTGGTTTACCGTTAGAACAAGAATATATAATCTCTAAAACATTAGAGATTACATAATCGCCATGTCGAACAAAGATAAATAATGAAGAACGATACTTAGATTGATGATCGATGTACAGAATGAGATGTTGAGGCGTGTGTTATTGATGGTACGGGAGCTGTTACTGATGGTACTGTTGGTACCGGTGATGTTGCTGAAGCTGGTAAATTTTGCACCATATTCTCCAAATTTATTTCTCGAGCGCGAAGTTCGTTGACTTCTTCTATTATTCCGGGATGATTGTCGGTCGGAACGAATGGATGAATAAGGTTTAGAATTGTGGATAGAATATAATTGTGACGAGATACTCTGGAAATGAGAGAGAAAATGGTGTCTCGAACAGGTTCGCCGGTAAGTGCTTCAGGTTCATCGTCAAAGGGGTAATTTGGTTGGTGGAAAGGATCGCCTTCTTCGCGTCTCCATTGATTAAGTCGACTACGAACCCATCTCCAATTCATCTAGAATAGATGATGGCTAATTGGTTGATTCATTCCGGTTACACTGCTTTCGGAGCTCGAGTGGAAATCCATATCGGAATAGCTGTCGGAATAACTATCGGAATAGCTATCGAAATCTGAGGGACTCGAACTGGTTGAGGGATTCATCTCGTACGATCAGATGAAGTATTTTCAATAAGAAATAGATTATAGGATGTAGATGAGTACCCTTCAATACATAATGTACATATGCATATATAATACTAAAATCCCATAAGTTACGGAGGAATCTATGGAAGCTGTCAGGAAAAGGTAACAATAACAGATACGCTAATATATCAATTAGCAGATACGATAAGATATGAATTTCTTCTATACACTATTCATGCAGTCGATGCAGTAAAATGTGTCTAGACTAAGAATAATAAGCAAGTGATTCCCTAAGAATGATAAGCAGGTAATTTTTGACACAAATGATAAGCAAAACTTTTGACATGCAGACACGGTCGAAGTCCAGACTCACTAATGCATCTAAACAACTATCATTTAGACACACTAATGCAAGACCTGGTTCGCTAAGCCCACCGCTCTGATACCAACTGAAACGCCTCGTCCTAATCCATCCGGACAAAGTCCACATCGATTATAAATGATTCACAATAGTTGGTTACATCGCGAGGTACTTGACCTCTATATGATACATTTTACAAGCATTGCATTTGTTTTTGAAAAGACAATCTTTCATTACATCGAAAGTTGACGGCATGCATACCATTTCATAATATATCCAAGTATAATTGACTTTAAATAATCTTGATGAACTCAACGACTCGAATGCAACGTCTTTTGAAATATGCCATGAATGACTCCAAATAATATCTCTAAAATGAATAAATGCACAGCGGAAGATTTCTTTCGTACCTGAGAATAAACATGCTTTAAAGTGTCAACCAAAAGGTTGGTGAGTTCATTAGTTTATCATAAACAATTATTTCATAATTTTAATAGACCACAAGATTTTATATTTCCAATTCTCATAAAAAAAACGTCCCATGCATAGAGACAAAAATATCATTCATATGGATTGAACACCTGGTAATCGATATTAACTAGATGCATATAAGAATATCCCCTATCATTCCGGGAAACCCTTCGGACATGATATAAAACAACATCGAAGTACTAAAGCATCCGGTACGTTGGATGGGGTTCGTCGGGCCCATAGATCTATCTTTAGGATTCGCGTCAATTAGGGTGTATGTTCCCTAATTCTTAGATTACCAGACTTAATAAAAAGGGAAATATTCGATTTCGATAATTCAACCATATAATGTAGTTTCGACTACTTGAAATCATCTTTCATAAATCTTAGTAACCGTACACATATCTCGTGCACAAAAATAACATACACATAACCTGTGTATAAAATCATTCTCTCGATACATAACATTCATATCAATTGGTGGCAATTATCATGTCCACATAATTCAATGGTGGCAATTATCATGTCCACATAATTTAATGTTGGCAATTATCATGTCCACATAATTCAACGGTGGCAATTATCATGTCCACATAATTCAACAATAATCCGCAGAACTTCTGTCTGCATAATAATTCATTCGAGGAATGTTTTGCTTGTGTCTATCTCGTCAAACATTTATAAAAGCATTTCATGTATTCGCAGTTCAAAATATATTTCAAAAGCATTTAATAAAGCAGTTGTAAAAACAGCGCATGTATTCTCAGTCCCAAAAATGTAAAGAGTAAAAGGGAGCAAATGAACTCACCTAATGTATTTTGTAGTAAAAATACATATAACTATATTGAACGACGCAGGGTTTGGCCTTGGATTCACGAACCTATATCATTTGTATATTCATTAATACATATAATCGTAATCGAACAAATTTCATATATTATATCTATATATATTATTTAATTTAATTTTTATATATATTTGAAAATGACTATTACTTATATAGTTATATATACAAATATATATATATATATATATATATATATATATATATATATATATATATATTGAAATACCTAATTTGTTTTATATAGATATTATTATATGTAAAAAAAATTTAATATACTATATTCATACTTTTATGTAACATTATTTATAAGTATATTCTTATATACTTGACAATATAATATTTAAAAGTTGTATAATAATGATTATTGTAAGAATCATAATAATACTAATAGTGATATTATTATTAATATTTGTAACAATATTAATTTTACTGTTAACAATATTCACGACGATGATTTTAATACCTACATAATAATAGTACTCGTGATAATAATGTTACTTATGTCAATATTAACACTTCTATTATGTGTAAAAAGGTATTAATACTAATATTTACGAAAATGATACTAATTTGTATTACTATAAGAATAATGTTAATAATAATAAACGTCTTCATCATAATGGTAACAATATTAAATTTATTATAACAATATCATAAGTAATATTTATACTACTAATAATAATAATAATAGTTATAATATTTATATTTATGGTAATAATGGCAATCACGATACTTATAATTATAATGCTAATAATAGTTATGATACAAATAATAATTATATTTATATTGATAATACTAATAATCATTGGTATTCATAATACTTGATAATATAAATAACACTATTATTTAATATTAATGTTATTAATAATAATAATAACCATAACAATAATAAGTTATAATAATAAAAATAACAATAGTAATATTAGTAATGATTTTTAAAAATGTAGAGCTACCTTGAAAGTCTTTAAAAAAATATTTGCCCAAAGCAGGGATTGAACTCGCGACCTCTCGAATCCTGACACCACACTTAACCATTCCACTGACTGCTGCTTATCTGATTTAACTACCACCTAAATTTATTTAACCCTTGTACTCGCCTGTTCCCCTTCTTCATCTTCTTCACATCATAAACAATCGGCCAAACTCATTAACTACTTTAATTACGCCCAGCAGGAAAAAAAAGAACTTTTAGTCTATCATAGATTCATAGTTTATACATATGTGTTTGAAAAAAAAATAAACAGAAGGTATACCTGCATCGCTGCTTATATATAACAAAAAAAAAATTGATTTTTGATTTCGGGTACGTTTTGGACTAAGTTTATAACACGAGTTAAGTAGTAAATCGTTTATATAATTTTCAGGAATCAACAATTGGACTTGAATTAAAACGGTTAGTTCGAATTCGTTCTTTGAAAGAATGTTTGACTTTTACAAACCGAACCTTTGACTTCACAATTCGTGCTTGATTTTAAGAATTAGCAATTGAAACTTTGCAGAAATTCCGAGCAAAAGATTTCTAATACTCCCACAATTCTAGATTTTGAAGATTGACTCAAATTTGAGATTTCGAATAAAATGGGTCACGAACAGAGTTCTTATGGCTATTTCTGTTTTAATTATTTTGGTGCAGTATTTGAACTTGATAATTGATAGATAATCTGAATGACTCCCTTTACAATTTGAATGACTTGATCGATTATTTACCATGTGAGTGTTTCGACAGCTAATTGAGCCAAAAGGTATCAAACAAAAATGATATAAAGCAGATAAGGAAAAAAATGAATAAAAATAAAACCTATGGCTGTCCCCTTACTGACTTTGTTTGTAAATGTAGCCAAAAATCGACAGATGACAAATCAAGGACAGAAGAAAAAAAATTTGATACAGTTATGAGATATATATCACGAGATATATAATAGTTTTTATATATTGTAATTAGTTTTAATGATTAATAATAAAATAATAATAAATTAAATATTAAATACACTAATAATAATAATAAAAAATGATACTAGTCTTAATGATAAAGATAATTAATAACATCAAGAAATACTAAATATGATAAAATTAAATGTAAATAAAAATAATGATAAGATGATGATTTTTAAATAATAATAATAACATTTAATGAAAATGTTAATAATTATTAATGACGAAAATAATAATAATATCTAATAATAATAATACAAGTAATAATTTAGGTATAACAAGTTATATGTATCAAATTTCATATCTATATATTTTTATTTTTAGGATAATAATATTATTAGTACTGGTATCGATATTATTATTAAAAATAATAACAATATTGTTATAACAACTATAATTAATATATTCGTATTACAGTTTAGAGATTATGTATTATAACTATATAGTATATCATATAATACTAAGTGTTACATATTTTTATAATAATATATAATCATAATGAAGATATAATAAGTTACATGTTTCCATTTTCATATTAAAATACTCATATTACTAATACTGATATTGATATTAATAAAAGTAACAAATATTTTTAACTTGTAATTACCTTTAATATATTAATGTTACAGTTTATTAATTGTTTCATATTATATAACATATAAAATAACATACTTTGAATATTTAATCTTATATATATTACAATATATATGTAGTATTATTTATGTCTAGAATTTATATAAATATATGTATATATTCATTTTAATAATAGTTTAATTATTTTGTATATTACTTTATATTTTCAATTCATTGATTAGATTGTATTAATTCAAATTAATATATACACTTATTTTTATATAATCTATACATTTATTTACTTATGTAGTTACATACAATGGTTCGTGAATCGTCGGGAATAGTCAAAGGGTAAATGCATTCATGTAATCTGTTCCAAAATTTTTGAGACTCAACATAACAGACTTTGCTTATCGTGTCAGAAGTTTATAAAGATCATGTTACAATTTGGTTGGAAATTTCCAGGTCGTCACACTCCGGCCTTCCCTTAACATCTTCTTCCAATGACAACTTTTCATCAAACTCATCAAAACATTCATCTGAAATAACCTCAGACACCTCGTCCTCGGGCGCATCATCAAATCGCCCATCATCATCCCAAACGTCACAATTGGGCATACAACTAATAGTAACATTTTAATCAAGCCACGCATCAATGTTCTCTTTACTAACATAATTCTTTGATTCATTCACCCGAATTGTTCGAAGTTGATGGACTTTCATGGGTTCAAACCGAATTGTTTCAACTACCCTAGCATCATCAAGCGACATACCGGAAGCAATTTTCAATCGTTGCCCATTAACTAAGAACGGTTCCCCACCTTTTGGATCTTTTATTTCAATTGCCCCGTTCGGAGTAACCTTGGTAACCACATAGGGACAGTTCCACTTACTTCTCAACTTACCCGCAAATAACTTTAGCCTTGAATTAAACAACCATACACTTTGCCCCACTTCAAACATCCGCCTTACGATTTGCTTATCATGAAATGCTTTCGTCTTCTCTTCGTAAATTTTTGAACTTTCATAAGCATCGCGTCTCAACTCATCCAACACCGATAGGTCTAACTTTCTTGCTTTTCCTGCCTCATCCATGTTCATGTTCACCTGTTTAATAGCCCATTCTGCACGATGCTCAATTTCAACAGGTTAGTGACATGCCTTCCCATAAACAAGTCAATAAGGTGGAGTACCAATAGGAGTTTTATAAGCTGTCTGGTAAGCCCAAAGCGCATCGTCTAGTCTTAAAGACCAATCTTTGCGATTAGGATTTACGGTTTTTTCCAAAATTCTTTTTAACTCCCTATTAGATACCTCCACTTGCCCACTTCTTTGGGGATGGTAAGGAGTAGTAATTCGGTGATTTACCCCACAATCCCTTAAAAGTTTAGCAAAATGGGAGTTCTTAAAGTGTGAACCCCCATCGCTAATTATAGCCTTAGGTACACCATGTTGACAGAAAATGTTTTTCTTAACAAACTTAAGGACAACTTTGTGGTCATTTGTCCGCGTAGCCTCAGCCTCCACCCACTTGGAGACATAATCCACGGCTACCAAAATATACTCAAACCCAAAAGACGGGGGAAAGGGTCCCATAAAATCGATACCCCAAACATCAAAGATTTCACAAACCAAAATTGGATTCATGGGCATTTCATTACGTTTATAAATTCCCCCCATTCTTTGACACCTAGCACAGTTTTTAACATACTCACATGCATCTTTAAAAATAGTAGGCCAAAAGAAACCTGAATCGAGTACTTTATACCCGGTTTTCTTTACCCCATAGTGTCCTCCGCATGCAAAAGTATGACAATGAGCCAGAATGTCCTTATGCTCGTCTTCCGCCATGCATCTTCTAATGATTTGGTCGGGTCCAATTCGGTAAAGAACCGGGTCCTCCCTAATATAATGTTTAACCTGCGATAAAAAGTAATCCCTCTTGTGCTTGTTCCAATGTTCCGGTATCTTGTTAGTCACCAAATAATTAACAATATGCGCGAACCAAGGTACCTGCACAACACTAAACAAACATTCGTCCGGGAAATTCTCCTGGATCGGTTTAGTAGGGTCAAACGGTGGCGGGGGTATCCTAGATAAATGGTCAGCTACCTCATTTTCTATACCCTTTTTGTCCCTTATTTCCAAATCGAACTCCTGTAGCAACAAAATCCACCTAATCAATCTAGGCTTAGACTCTTTCTTCTCAAGCAAGTGCCTTAAAGCACTATGGTCCGAAAATACAACTACCTTAGACCCCCAAAAATATGATCTTAATTTGTCTAAGGCAAAGACGACTGCTAATAATTCCTTCTCGGTCGTGGTACAATTCACTTGGGCATCCGAGAATGTCTTACTAGCATAATAAATCACAACAGGTTTCCTATCAACTCTTTGACCCAAAATAGCCCCAGCCGCAAAATCACTAGCATCGCACATTATTTCAAATGGTTTGGTCCAATCGGGTGACTGCAAAATGGGTGCTTCGGTCAACTTACGCTTAAGGGTGTTGAAGGCTTCCTTACAGTGGTCATCAAAGTCAAAAGGTGCATCTTTTAACAATAAATTACATAACGGTTTAGAAATGACGCTAAAATCCTTGATAAACCTACGATAAAAACCTGCATGTCCCAAAAACGATCTTACCCTCTTAACATTGGTTGGTAGAGGTAATGTGGAAATAAGTTGCACTTTTGCCCTATCGACTTCGAATCCCCGTTCAGACACAATGTGTCCCAAAACCACCCCTTCCCTTACCATAAAGTGGCTCTTTTCCCAACTAAGGACAAGGTTGGTCTCGGTACACCTCTTTAAAACTTTTTCCAACATACTCAAACACGACTCAAAAGACTTGCCAAATATTGAAAAATCATCCATGAAAATTTCCAAAGACTCGCCTATTAACTCTGAGAAAATACTCATCATACACCTTTGAAAGGTAGCAGGTGCATTACATAAACCAAAAGGCATTCGTCTAAAAGCATAAGTTCCATAAGGACGAGTAAAAGTCATTTTTTCTTGGTCATTAGGGTGAATAGGTATTTGATTATATCTCGAATACCCATCTAAGAAACAATAAAATTTCTGACCTGACAACTTTTCCATGATTTGATCAATAAAAGGCAAGGGAAAGTGATCTTTTGAAGTCGCAGCATTCAGCTTCATGTAATCAATACATACCCGCCAACCCGTCACGGGACGGGTTGTGATCTTTTCACCTTCCTCAGTTTCCATTACCGTTATCCCAGCTTTCTTTGGCACTGTTTGCGTGGGGCTTACCCACTGACTATCTGAAATAGGGAAAATAATCCCTGCATCTAACCACTTGAGAACTTCATTCTTTATAACTTCCCGCATATTCGGGTTTAACCTGCGTTGCTTATCATGAGCAGGTTTAACCTCCGGATCTGTAACTATCCTATGCATACACACTGAGGGACTTATCCCTTTCAAATCAGCTATCATCCACCCTACTGCAGCCTTGTACTTATGAAGCACTTCCATCAAGGCTCTTTTCTGCACACCTGTCAAATCTGAAGCAATAATAACTGGCAAAGTGCTGTCAGTACCTAAAAATGCATACTTCAAATGAGAAGGTAAGGGTTTTAGCACAAGAGTCGGTGGTGACTCTAGTGAAGGTCTCGTATTAGTATCAATGGATTTAGGTAGTGGCTCATATTTATGAGTCCACGGTGGCAACCTAGCATCCATTGTACTTGCTACTGCTAATTCTACTGCCTTAACCTCTTCACATTCAACATCCTCTTCGTCACCTAAGCAAAATATTTCTACTGGGTCATTGGTTATTAGGTGAGAAGTATGTTTTTCCACTAATTCATCAATCACATCTATCCGATAGCATTCATGGACATTCGGGGTGTGAAGAGAATTAAAGATATTAAATCTCATCTTGCGATTCCCGAAAGATATGTCCATAGCACCCGTTCGACAATTAATGTGAGCATTAATGGTGGCCAAGAACGGGCATCCCAAAATTATAGTGGGTTGGGCATCTCTATTTCTAGGTTCAATATCCATAACAACAAAGTCAACTGGGTAATAGAAATCTTCTACTTTTACTATCACATCTTCTAATATCCCCCTAGGTGTTTTGATTGACTGGTCCTCTAGTTGAATAATTATGTCGGTTCTTTTCATTAAACCCAATTCAAATCGGTCAACTAGACAAAAAGGTAAAATATTAATGCTAGCTCCTAGGTCAAATAATGCCTTTTTCACATTCACGTTTCCTACAGTCACAGCTATCAACGGGGTCCCTGGGTCCTTAAACTTAGGTGGAAGTGTACCCGAAACAACCGCACTTAGGTGCTCGGTTAGCTCCACCTTTTTGGGTAAAGTCGCCCTTTGCTTCCTCTTTTGAGTGCAAAGGTCCTTTAAAAATTTAGCATAAGACGGGACTTGCCTAATAGCATCGAGGAGGGGTAAATTTATCTTAACCTGTTTAAACGTTTCCCACATGTCCTCTGGTTGTGGTCCTTTTTTCCCATAAGGGAACTAGTTTGGGGACTCTAAGGCCTTGGGAAATGGGACGGATTTTGATTCTGTCTCCGGTTTCCCGGTCTCATTAACAATTGGGTCCTTATTTTTCACCCCTTCTCCTTGGTCATCGACTTCACTTACCTCTTCCTCATCAAGAACAATAGGAGACTTACTTGGCTCTGGTTCCACTACCTCTTTTTCACCTACCTTATTGTCATACTTCTTTCCGTTTCTCAAGGTACCTACCATATTAACGCTATGCCCTTTTCCCTGATCCTTATGATTTGGATTTAGAACCGTGTAGCTTGGAATTGTACCTGGTTCCCTATTTCCCTTACTTTTCGCTACATTACCGATCTCCTTAGCCAATGCACCAATCGACTTATTTTGCACTTCTATCATTTTTCGCATTTTGGAGATGAACGCATCCATCTTAGCTTCCGAGCTAGATGGTTGATTGGTTAAAGTACTGTTTTGATTTTGGTTTGGGTTTTGGCCTTGGTTTTGGTAATTGTTTTGATTTTGGTTTCGGTTGTTGGGATAAGGATTTTGATAGTTTTTTTGGTAGTTGCCTTGGTTCTGAAAGTTACCCTGGTTTTGAAAGTTGTTTTGCGGTCTAAGTTGGTTCCCTTGGTTAGCATTCAGAGCGTTGTTATTGCTCCAACTGAATTTAGGATGATTTCTCCAACCCGGATTATACGTGTGGAGTATGGATCATATCTCTGTCCCTGAACCTCGTTAACTTGTTCTTCCACTATGTGCTGATTTACCGGTGGAATCCCATTTCTACATCCATATGTAAAGTGAGAAGGATCTCCACAAATCTCACATACTTCCTGAACCTGCGAAACATTACAAGCAAGACCCTGGTTTGGGTTGTTAAATATAAGCATTTTTAATCATCAAATTCCTGCTCTAAGTTCCTAGATGAACCACCCGAATCAAAAACATGATTCACTCGGGAGGTACTAGGTTGTTTACGATCAACCGAAGCTTGGGTTTTGGACCCCTTGCTTAACTGTTCGAAGAACGTCCATTCATCATCACTAGACCGAGTTAAGAATGCCCCACCACTAGCCGCTAAAAGAAACTGTCTGTTTTGGGAATCTAAACTATCATAGAAAACTTTAACCAATTCCCACTTGGGTATCTCATGGTGAGGGCATGCCCTAAGTAACTCCTTCAGACATTCATACGCTTCATGAAATAATTCACCCGGTAATTGTTTAAAAGATTTTATTTGCGTACGCATGTCTGAAGTTTTACTTATGGGGTAAAATTCTTCTAAAAATCGTTTTTTCATTTCCGCCCAAGTATTAATACTCCAGGCGGGCAAGGAGAGAAACCATCTTTTTGCCTTATCCTTAAGTGAATAAGGAAATAATCGAAGACGTACCTCATCATCAGTGAAACCGTTTACCTGATTAGTAGCACATATCCCATTAAATTCAGTGATGTGTTCATATGGTTCCTCATTAGCCATACCTCGGTAGGTTGGCAAGATCGAAATAAGTTGAGGTCGGACCTCAAATCTTCGGTTGTTTCCTCCTGCCGGTGCAAGATAAACAATGGGTGAATGATCCTCAAAATCACCCGGTTGGTAGTAGGTGTCTACTCCTCTTGGTCGTTCGGCCATCTCGTCTTGTTAATCAAAAACTTCTTCTTCAGTTTCAGACTCTGATTTAGGAGAGTTTGGTGGAACAATCGGATGTGTCTCTAACTGTGGTTGAGTGGATGCTGAAGCCACTGTTAAACTCTTTAAGATTCTTGTAGCTTTTCGATTAGCTTTTGCAGATTTCTCGATTTCCGGGTCTAAAGGCTTAAGATTTTGATCTCCCAAACTCCGAGTTTGCATAAACTAACCTGCACTTCAACAAAAACAAGAACACCGAGCGTAAAACTGACAAAAACAAAATAAACAAAACACTATTTTTGGATTTTTATTGGTTTTATAATTTTTATGGTTTTTCTAATTTAACGCGAAAGCAATAAAATAAGAGCTTGCAATCAAGCGCACACTTCCCCGGCAGCGGCGCCAAAATTTGATCGATGTCAAAGGGTCAATCAAAAATAGCCTAATTACTCTAACTTAGCTAGGGTAAGCAGGATTCGTTCCACGGGAAGTTATGGTCAACAAGCAAGCAATTTCAGGATTTCGTTGTTTGTGATTAACTACGATTAACTAAGATAACGACTAGAGAAATAACTACTAAGCAAATGTAACTTGAATATCTAAAAGCATAAACAGTGAGCTAAATGAAAAGTTGTAATCAATTGATTAAAAGCCTTTATCACTTCACAATCTCAATCTCACATGCATTCAATTCAAACAAGTATTATGCTCATCAAATATTGATCAAATCTCATAGACAAGATTTCTTAGGCTTATTAATTCTAACTATTTTGAGATTGAATCATGCAACCTAGACACTTTGTCTTTATCCTTAACCTAACTAACACTAAGTGGATTAGGAACAAAATGTTAAATCACTATAACTCAACTTGCAACAATCACAATCAATAATACTTGCATTGATCAATAAATAATAGATTCATAACATCACAATTCAAAAGACTTAAGTTTCATAACATTACAAACCACATAAACTTGATTAAGAGAATACATGTATCAATTGTTCATGGAAGGAATAAAGATTAGAAAACTAGCCAAGCATAGTGGTGATGATAATCAATGAATCTCTTGATAATTGCATGATAAATGGCACCTTGATCTTGACTTGAATCCTTGAAGAATGGTGATTAGATTGATGTTTTTGTGTGCTTGGGAGGGTTTTCTGCTGCTAAAACTGGTGGAAAAAGATATGTTTTCATAACCCTAGAGCTCTCCTTAAATAGGGGTTAGGAAACTTCATCCAAAAGCTAAAATTCGTATTTCCCGGAATTCTGAAACTTGGCTTGGCGTAATTTACGCTAATTCTGGCGTAATTTACGCCTTTGTTAATCCCTCCTGGCGTATTTTTACGCCTATAAGTGGCTTCTGAACTGGAAGTGTCTGGGACCTGGCGTAATTTACGCCAAATGAGGCGTAATTTACGCCTTTGTATTTCTGCTGCTTCCTTTTTGACTCCTCGAATCTTGTTAATCTTCCGCTTTAAATCGCCATTTTGTACCATCTTTGGCACCAACATCTTTAATACCTGTAAAACACAAAATCTCATCAAAGTATCTCCTTTTTCACTCACCCATAGTTAACTTTGCGCATTTAATCATAAATAATCGTGACAATTAAGGAACGATCATTTGGAAAGGTCTTTGAGAGGTTTTCCCAACTATCTATGGTATTGCCAACATCTTCGCGAATTGCGTTTCCTCCTAACGCGTGTGTGGATGACAAATGAGACTCTTCGATGTCGATATCGGCGTTCCAAAAAATATCTACTATCTAAAAGATATTGATTATATATATAAATGCAAGTCATAGTAGATAGATTTATAATATCATCTGATGAATAAGAACATTTGTGTTAGACAAACACATAGCACATTTGTGAACGATAACTTGATTTCTTTTAATATATTTAGTGAATCATACTATAGGTTAATTAAATTTTTCAGACTTGATATTTTAATATTACTTTTTGACACCATTGATTTAAAATCCTGGCTTCGCCACTGAGCACACTTTTAAGAATATTTCATTCTTAAGTAACGTTACCTCCACGGATGATCATTCCTCAAATATGTCTATCCAATATTACGTCACTATCATCATGTTCTTTGTGCTTGGTGTGACATATTTATCGGGGACATGTGTTTTGAGTACCTGCGATTACATCATCTTCCACCATACTTGTTAACAAACCTACAACTTGTTAGAGACACAAAACATGGTACCCAATGTTTGTTGGGTCCGAGATTGTTAGCATCCAATATTCTCACAATAATTCATCTTTGTACCTTTCACAAGGAGTAGACTATTGTTCTTTTAGACATGTTTATATTTTAAATTTCGACAAACCAATTTCATGTCTTGAGTAAGAATAATTTATCGTGTAAACTTATAGTTGTTTGAGAATCACTATCACTTATATAAACAAGTGTCATTTGATGACAATAAATAGCTTTACATTTAGCAAATGTTTAGATCTTTCCAATAAACAATGTAAAACTAATATTTTAATCATTTTAAAACGATTCAACATCTAAAAGTATCAAATCACGGCTGATCTTAAAATTGCGAAAGCACATTTTGATCAAAGCCTATGCGGTTGATCTCACGATCGACCGTAGGTTCGACCGCCTACAAGTTTGGCACCATGTTGAGTTTTATAAAGTGTGTTTTTCAAAAGCTTGTGATAGGTTTACTCGAGGTGTCTTTCATTTGGTATCTTTAAAAATCACTTTTACTATATCACCACTTTTTGTCATTTTTGAAGAAAGGTAATTCTTTTTCTTGATCAAAATAGTCATAAGCTAGTGATTATAGTTTCAAATTATTATTACCCCTAAGTAACCTTTTATTTGACTATATGGGTTTCGAGAATGCTTATTAAGATGCTTAGAGTCTAATCTTAGATATTATGTCCATCACTTAAGGCTCTAAGATGTGTGACAACCTACATATTCTAGCATGTAAGATTCATTAATACATCAAGTAATCACTCATGTCATTTTTCAAGCAAGAATTCAAAGCACAAGTAATTTCAATTATCACATACATTGCATTGACCTAAGTTCCATGACAAGTTTCAAGGTGCTACTATTGTGTACACTATAGTTGTGATTTTGACCCAACCCCACATTTTTCTTTACATACTTTATTTTAAAAAAAAATCAACTTGGTTTAAAAAATGTTTCTTTGTTCAAGCTTTTTCTTTTCAATCTTAGTTTTGTTAATTATCACAACATTTAGAGTACACAAATATTAAATAGACTAAAAACAAACAAGCTTACCTCACCATGTGATGGTGGTATTTTTCCTCAAAGTAATGGATGTAAGTTTGAGCATTCGGGTTCGATCATTGACTCCACATCACGTACGTGTTTTGAAGTTGCTAGATAACACGTTTCTTCATTCTCTTCCTTGAAGTGTCCAACTTCATTTGAGTCTTGACCATAACATCTCATACGAAAATTTTCATCGTGATGCAAGACTAACTTTTCCAAAATATATTTTGCGTTCCGAACAAGTATAGCCTAGTTCCAAGATCTTTGACTCGAGTTTTTGCACAAAATAGTTTTAGACATTACAAAAATGTTTTTTGAGCAAAGATTAGAGCAACCACTCTGATACCAATTGTAAGTAACTAGAGGGGGTGAATAGTTACTTAATGGTTTCTTAAAACTTTTTCAAAATCTTTAGCTATTAAAAGATAAGTTTTAAGTGCGAAAGCGTCCGTGTTTGTTAATGCAAGTATGTAAAGAATGTAAGTGCACTAACACGATGATTTATAGTGGTTCGGGAGGATGTTAACTAATCCTCCTTAATTCACTCCCCAATTCTAAGAATTGAGACTTTTCTTCACTATGATACCCCAAACCCGGTGGAGTGTTCGGATACAACGCTAGCTCCTCGATAAGCCGCTACTTATGAACCCTTACGTCCCTTTGAAGAATTCACAAACACAAAATGCTCTTACCACAAGATCCTAATGCTCTAGCCTAGTGAAATAACAACTACCTTCTAGATCCCTTTAAAAAGATAGTTCACAAGTAAACTTATAGCTAAGCTTACAATCACTCATAGTTCTTCAATAGGTCACACCAACTTAATTCCCAATAGAATTGATCAACTTTCTAGATCCCTTTAAGGAAGTTGAATCATTAAGTAAGATGATGTTTCCTATCATAAGAACTATCTAACTTAAAGAACTATCTAACTTCATTGACCCTCTAAGGAAGTGTCTTACAAAGTAAACTTAAAGATAAAAATGATAAGTACAAAGTTTACATTTCAGTTCTACTCAGTGTAAGTAGAATCTCTCTTTCTCTCTTATAATCTCTCCATAGATATGTGCTTGAGGCTTGGGATATCAGTAGCTATGACTTTGAAAGAATGTTGGAAAGAGTTAGTCTTCAAATGCTTCAAGGCTTGGCTTTTATAGGAAAGAGAAATCAGACTGGAAGCTGTACGGCTCACTGCATGGTCGACCGTGGTTTGACCGCGCTCCTACTAGACAACTTTTTAATATATCCGTTGGAGCTCCTTTTTCTTTGAATTTTTGACTTCTTTATCCAATATAGAGCCTTCAAAATATGCTTAATACACCTAGAAGTTAACTCCATTACTCCTTTGATCTTGGACATATGCATGGAGGTTGACATGAGCTAGCTAAAGAGGAAAGTGCAATGTCCTTGATCATTGTCATTGATTTCTTAATAAGGTAAATGCATATTTTTGTCCCTTGACAAACCACTAGCATCCAAACTTCTTTAACCATTAAACTCTTTTCTTCATCTTTGATGAAAGTATCTTGCCCATTGGAACCTTGTTACAACTTCATTGAACTAGTTTGAGAACACTTTGACTAGTTGCACTAATCACAAAGATACATCATTGCATTCCAAACCTCATACCCATGTCTTCACCAACTTGTCTTTTCTTTGATGGAAATATCTTGCTATTTGGAACATTGTTACATCTCAAATGAACTAGTTGAATCTCGTTGGAACTTAATGATCCTTGTTACAACCTTGACTAGCTTGAACTAATTGCATTTACATACATACAATGGTACATAAAACTAATAGGAGAGCACCTCTTTAATTGGGACTTTAATGACCATTATTAGTATTTTAAATGACATTATGTAATAGGATAAAAAGATATAACACTTGTGTGTTTAATCTTATTTCAAGTTAAATTGTCATTAAGGTGTCATTAGGTGTGATTAATCAAGATTAACATCTTTTGGTTCAAAACTCTTTTGAAAACAAAGAAGGCAACTATTATAAGTATGTTTAAAAAGGTTTTATAAATTATAGATGCCTCAAAGTGGTCTATCTTAAAGTGGATGAATTTGGTTACAGAGAAAACTGCGGTCGATCCATGGTCTGCCGTGAGGTTGACCGCAAATTGACAGTTTTTAAAATTGGGGCAGCCGTTGGTACAGAGCATCCATGGTCAGACTCACGGTCGACCGTGGTGCAGCCGCATAACAGTTTTACCAAGTTAATTATTTATGTATTAGTCTTTTGCTAGAAATAGTGTAGGCTTATGAACTCATGTCGTCTTACATATGAATAAGCACTTATCTCTTTTGTGTCATCATCAAAACAAAGTGATTAACTTTTGAATATTATAATTGGATTCTCAACCAACACTTTCAAACTCCCAACATTAACGCCTCCTTTTTTATAAGAAGCTATAACATTGTTACATTTAACCCAACTCATCTTCTTCGCATCTACACTACTACCCCAGAAGAAATTTGCACAAATCGACTCCAACATCGTAATAACTCGGTAACATGTTTTGTTCAAGACTTGATAATGAAGATGGTAAAGGACTAGTGGTGCAATTTTTAACAAACTTTAGGGACCAACTGTGTAATTTTGACTAACGATCGATAATGAATTTAACGATGTTACCCACAATTACACACTTTTTTAAATTGAGGGTATTTTCTGTGTTAAATTGAAACACGTAATCTTTTTCGCGCATAAGCGAAACCCATATTACTTTTATTGACAAATCATGTAACTTATGTTATTTTTTCGGGCCATTTGCCCTAATTTTTTAGTCAGATATAATTATATCATCTTTAAATCAACCATTAATTGATTATAATTTCAATTGTTTTTTAAGCAAAGATTATTGTTATTAAATGAAAATTCACGAATGAAACATTACATCTCACACATGAGAGATTTTCATATGAACGAAAAAAAAAACAGCATCATACATACACGAATATACTTTAAAAATAATGTGTCCAGAGAATAAAAACTCAATTTGCAGACGAAGTTCCAGATGCAAAGGATGCAACCAGCAATCTACAAACTGATTACCTCAAATATTCTCTAGGATCCACTAGCCAATTATGTCAATCGATTCTCTTTTGCTTCACACTTCTAGAGATCCACTCGTAGCTTTTTATTTGTATTTCGTTAAGAGCCGATGGTCTATCCCAACATTTTTTCTTGAAAACTTTGCTATTTTCCGGTTCTTCCATATCAAGTAAGTCGCACGCCCATTTTATTGTTTGCCGTATTTTCGAGCCAAGAACCGACGAAACGAAGATGCCGACCGCAAATGGTTTCATTCACGCCAAGGTTACATGGATTACTGATGTTACACCATTTGTATACACGTTCCTGTAACTCGAATGTTACACCATGTTGAGCTTACATGGATTATCAAGGTTACACCGTTTGTGAACTCGTGAATTTCAACTATTGATTTGCAACAACCTCAATATTTTCTTTGATATATATAACAAAAACAAAACGAACTCGATTATACATATTTCCACTTATATATTTAAAGATAATTTGTTATTATTATGAAAATATCTAATGTGTGCCCTAAGGGCAGATGATAAGACGATTATTACATATGAAATTTATATTTCGACAATAATTCTTAATGTTTAGGCATGCTGTTTTTCATAATTTTTCATATTTGACCCTAAATTTGAGTTATTTAAAGTGATAAGATGGAAGGTAAATATAAAAAAAGAATATATATTAAATAATCTTAAATGTAATAACGCTTTTATTATATGTCCGGCACACGTTAAACAAACCCTATTATTATCGCTAGTAAGTATACATCATAGTACTGTATAGGAATATTTTGATATAAATAAAGGAAATTGCTTGACGGGTCAAATTAATAAGTGTACTTAACCAAGTGATTATGATAGATTGTTTTTGTGGAAATGGCTGAGTGTGTGAGAGAGAAAGAAAGGAGAGAGAGTAAGAATAGAGAGAGAGAAAAACAACACAACCAACGTTACACACACGATTCAGGCACGGTTAGAGATCGAGTGAGATACAATGGAAGACTTCAGAACGGGCTTACTAGATTATTCGGAATCCATCTGACATCCTTCATGTTCTTCAATTTCCCCGATAGTTGGGAGGTGTCGGGTTTATGGAAAACTTTCAAAGCGTATGGAGATTTAAGAGATATTTACATGGCTGGGAATCGTCTCAGAGGTGGTCAGAGGTTTGCGTTTGCAAGATTTCATGGTGTTTATAGTGCAGATCAGTTACTTAAATCGCTAGAAAACATCAAATTCGATGGTAACCATATTCGTATTTTCAAAGTGTATGAGAGAGAGGAGAAACCTAATACAACAATACCTCTTATTGGCCACAGTAAAGCTGCGTCTCATGCTCATCATAACAATGCTTTTACTGATGAAAGAAGGTTCTGTGATGTTGCTGGAAATTGCAAGGGTGATCTTAGAGAAAAATTGAATAAATCTAAGGATGATTTAAGAGAGAAACTGAATATGTATAAGGATGATCTAAGAGAATGTTTAATCAAAAATAAGAAATGTAGAGCAGATTTAAAGGAGAAGATTAGTAAAAGTAATATTGATTCTCCTATGGTCTGTAAAAGAAAGGTGGAAGGGGAATTTAAGAAAAGTGTTAGAATCAGTGATGATGAATATAATCTTAATCTCTTTGGCAAAGCAATAGTAGCAGAGATAAAGAACATTAACCTACTGAACCAACTTGGCAAACTTTGCAGATTAGGAGGAATGGATAATATAACCCTCAAATACTTTGGAGGTCTTAATGTCCTTATGATCTGTGACAGTGTGGAGTCTGCTTCTCAAATACTCAATCACAGAAACCATATGGTTTCAGACTGGTGTACTAAGATCTATGCCTTAGAAAAAAACCTTTGGAATTCTGAAAGATTGGTATGGATCAAGGTTAAAGGAGTCCCTGTAACCTGTTGGAATGAGAAGGTTTTTTCTGCAATAGGGCGTAGATGGGGTAAGGTAATTGAATTGGAAAACTGTGAATTAACTAATAGGAATCAGAACCTACTGTCTGGAAACATTTTAATCCTTGCGTCTGAGATATTCTCAATTGTTGGGGTGGTAAACCTCTGTTGGAATAACACAGAGATCCATGCTACTATTAAAGAAGACGAAGACAAGGAGGTTACGTTTGATCTCGATACAGGTTTTGAAGGCGAAAATAAATGGGTTGACTCAGATCATTACAAGTCCGAAGACGATGGTGATGACTTTGTTAACGATACCTTTGACCTATCAGATGAAGATAATTTGGATGACGATTACAACCTTGATCCGTTAAATATTGATATGGAAGATGCTAATGATAAGGAAGCTGATAATGTCCAATTTCCGAACGTCAGTGATAACAAGGAAACTGATAATTTTCAGAAATCGCCCAGTAATGGTGATAAAGAAGATGATAATGTCCAAATTTCAAACGACAATGATGAAAAGGAAGGGGATACTGTCCATGTCAATAAGAAGTCTGATAGTGATGCTGCCGGAAATATGGATGTTAAGCCTGTAGAAGATGGAGAAGGTGAGGGGTCTGGTTGCATAGGGATTGAGGATCTTTTCAATAAAGGTAATCATGAGCCTGTAGTGGAGAATGGTGATGTAATGAGTACCAATAAACCTAATGATTACTGCTCTCCACTATGGTCGGTTGGAAGTGGGTGTTTTGATGAAAACGGTAACAAAGATTTAAATAAATCTAATACGAATATTGAGAAGGAGAATGATTTGGGTAATGGATTGGTTAATGGGCTGGTTCAATCACCATGTAGCCCATATAAACATGGACTGGATAATGGTTGTGAACATCAGCTAGATTATTCTCCAATTAATCATGTCAACAGCCCTATTTCTAGCATGAGCCCTTTAGAGGATACGGGCCCTAATAAGCAAAACAGTGTCAATCGGCCAGCTGGTGATATGAGGGATATGCAACCCAAGAAACTTAAAAAGAAAATAGACAAGAATGACGTGAACAAGAAAATGATAGCCCAGTTACCTAAACGTAAAAACAAGAAGACAACTTCTCCTGAAGTTAATTCTATCCTTGTTAATCCTAGCCCAGTTACCTCATCCAGATTACCTCGTGAAAGTCGTAAAAATGCAAAGAAGATCAATCCAAAACATTGCTCCAGTAATGTTGCTGTAAACGACAGATCAAAGAAAATTTCAAAAAATGATTGTTGTTGGTCAAGCATTCGTAAATGGAAAACATCGTCTCGACTTCTAAATGCCAAGAATGTGGCGAGGGATCCCAGCAGGAATAAAATTAGATCCACATGTACATACTGTGAAGGCTCGTTCAATAAAGGAGATAAAGAAAACAAAGCAAAATCGAATGGAAGAGGAGGTATTGCAAATGCTAACGGAAAATACAACTCTACTGACCCTAGTAGTTCTTCTTCCTCTGTGAATATTCATGATTTTGGAGTTAAACTGGGGCTTAAGTGGAAGGCTAGGCCTTCCCAGTAGGTAATATCATTTAATATCATTTATTTCGTTTCTTATCTCTTATCCAATGAAGATTCTTTCTCTGAATATTAGGGGGTTCGGGACAGATCGGGATGGGAAGATTAGTTGGTTTAAAAGGATGTGTAGGACGTATAAACCTAATATTTTTGTCCTTCAAGAAACCAAACTTAATCGCGTAAACGACCGTTGGATATGTTCGATTTGGGGATCACATGAATGTGGGTATATTCAGAAAGAAAAAGTGGGTAATTCAGGGGGACAATTAATTATTTGGAATATTAATAGTCTCGATGTATATGATGCTTTTATTTGTGACTTTTTTATTGGTGTGCGAGGTAACTGGACAACTTCGGGGAACAAATTCAACATTATTAACGTATATGGGCCGCACAACGATAGGGATAAACATAGAATGTGGGACTCATTGTCCTTGGAATTAAAGAATGGTGGTGATGAGGCCTATGTTATTTGTGGAGATTTTAATGAAGTAAGGGATGAAGATGAAAGATTCAATTGTGATTTCTTTGCAAGTCATGCAAAAATGTTCAATGACTTTATTTCTTCTAACGACTTAATTGATCTACCTATGGGAGGGCGAAAATTCACACGGGCTAGTGAAGATGGTGTTAAGTATAGTAAATTGGATCGGTTCTTAATAACCGAAAGTTTTAGCCACATGTGGAAAAATTTGTCGGTGACAGCTTTAGACAGACATCTCTCGGATCACTGCCCCTTATTGCTAAAAGATGATGAAAAGAATTTTGGTCCTAAACCCGTCAGGGTGTTCAATGAATGGTTGAAAGTAGACGGTATTGAGGAAATAATTAGTGAATCGTGGAATGAAACAATGGTAGGCAGCCCGAGGATGGATTTCCTTTTTAGAAATAAACTCAAGAGACTTAAGGCAAAATTGAAATTATGTTGTAACTCGAAATTTAGCCAAATTGATGGAGAAATAGAGACTTCCAAAAATGTAACCCTCAATCTTGAAGCTAAAGCAGAAAAGGTGTTGTTATCTGATAATGAAAAAGAAATGTGGAAGGAAGCTAGGAAGAATTGGTTAGAAAAAGAAAGGGTGAAAACAAGTATGTTAAAACAAAAAGCACGTATCCGTTGGATTCTAGAGGGAGATGAAAATACAAAATTCTTCCACTCTCTTATTCGAAAAAGATACAATAATAACAACATTAGAGGTCTTAGTATTAATGGAGTTTGGAATGAGGAACCCCACGACATTAAAGAAGCTACATTTAACCATTTTTCGCGCATCTTTACAAACCAAAATATTGAAAGGCCAAGTATGGAAGATCTGGCTTACCCTTCGTTGTCACAGGAAAATGCCGAAAATCTTGAAGCTCCTTTTGATGAAAATGAAATTCTTGAAGCTATTAAAAGTTGTGGTAGTTCAAAAGCGCCCGGTTCGGATGGCTTTAACATGTTTTTCTTTAAGAATTATTGGGATGTAATCAAAGTTGACAATGCCATATCATGGTTTTGGGAAAAAGGAGAAATTTCTAAGGTTGTAATGCATCTTTTGTAACCTTAGTCCCTAAGAAGAAAGACCCCATGGGCCTTGGTGATTATAGACCCATTAGTCTTATTAGTAGCTTTTATAAAATAATAGCAAAAATTCTTTCTAATAGACTTCGAAGGATCATTCCTAATCTTGTGGGTACTGAACAATCGGCTTTCTTAAAGGGGAGATTTATTCTTGATGGTGCGTTAATTGCAAATGAAACACTCGACTTTCTCAAATCTTCAAAATCTAAAGGAATAATGTTTAAGGTTGATTTTGAAAAAGCATTCGATTGCTTAAATTGGGACTTCTTGATGGAAGTAATGAGATGCATGGGATTCGGGAATAAGTGGAGAATGTGGATTTTATCTTGTCTTAAATCTGCATCCATATCGGTTTTGGTCAACGGTTCACCGACTCGGGAATTCCCTATAAGCCGAGGAGTTCGACAAGGCGACCCTCTTTCGCCTTTCCTTTTTATCTTGGCTGCGGAAGGGCTTAATATCCTCACCAAAGTCGCCGTAGAAAGGGGAATCTTTAAAGGGGTAGAGGTTGGTAAAGATAAAGTTCTCGTATCTCATCTACAATACGCGGATGATACGATCTTCTTCGGGGAATGGAGTAATGAAAATGCAAATAACCTTATTAATATCCTCAAATGCTTTGAATTATCGTCGGGCCTAAAGGTAAATCTCCAAAAGAGTTGTGTATATGGTGTTGGTGCAAGTACTAGTGAGGTTGAATCACTTGCAAGAAGGATGGGTTGTCAAGCCGGGAAATTCCCCTTTACTTATCTCGGTCTTCCTATCGGTACAAAAATGAGCAACTTGAATGCGTGGCATCCGGTTATTGATAAAATTAAGAATCGGTTATCGGATTGGAAAATGCGTTCGATGTCTTATGGTGGACGATTAACTCTAATTAAATCGGTTCTTACAAGTTTGCCGTTGTATTATTTCTCACTCTTCCGTGCCCCTTCGTGTGTGTTAATGATTCTTGAGAGTTTGAGACGGAATTTCTTTTGGGGGGGTAAGGGTTCGGGACATAAACTTGCTTGGGTAAAATGGGAAAATGTCATTGCTCCTTACGGGGCGGGTGGGCTAAATATTGGGAGTCTTAAAAGTAAAAATCTTTCTTTATTGGGTAAATGGTGGTGGAGGTTTAAAACCGAAACTAACACTCTTTGGACAAAAATCATTCGTAGTATACATGGTGCTTGTGGTAACCTAGTGTCGGAGGGAGGGTCATCCCACTCTTCGACATTAGGAGTTTGGAATAATATCATTCGTGCAGGAAATCAAATTGAAGATTTAAATGTGCCTTTCAAGACTTCGTTCGTGAAATCTATTGGTAATGGTGACAACACATTTTTATGGAAGGATCTATGGATTGGGAACAATTATTTATGTTCTCTTTTCCCAAGACTTTTTAAACTGGAATCATTCCCCAATGCTACTGTCAAAGATAGAGTTGGTGTTGCTGATCATGGAGGTGCTGACGTTAATGTCTCTGCTGCTGATTTTAATGATCCTAATGTTCCTACTACTGTCTCAACAAACAATGCGGTCCTGTGATGACCCGAAAATTTTTGACCAAATTTAAACTTAATCTTATATGATTTCGATACGATAAGCAAAGTCTGTTAAACTGAATCTCAAAATTCTTGAACTATTCAATTACCTTTCGTTTATTCAGGATGATGCACGAATAATTATATGTAAATAGATACATATACTATAACTTGAAAACGTAACTAAGTGTTGGGTATATGATACTGTGCATTAATCTTATTTGATTGATTACCTGATTGATATATTTAACTACGGAGTTAAAAGATTATGCCAAACGATTCAAGTAAAAGACATTTACTGAGTCTCTTAAGGATTATGATATCATTACGGGTCTCTATTGAGAGGTCCACGTTGATTTGAGAAATCATTCATTTTTAACGGTATTCGGAACAAATGATAAAGTGTTTGTTTAAATAACGTAACTTGGACACATACAATAATAAGGAATATTAACTGTTGGAATTAGATATATGAATAACCTGTGTTATGTATTTTAAAAACGTGTATATTAAATATTGAATATATATATTTAAATATAATATTAACTTGGTCATAAAACAATATGTTATTATATATATAATAACAAATAACGAGACGATGATTTATAGAAGTAAATGACCAAAATACTCGAAAGTTTAAGATATACTTTGAGTGGTATAGTTTAGGAATAATTTAAGACTATATTTTGACAAAGGTACGAGTCGTGAAACGTAATGTACAAGTTTTCTCAACGTACGAAGGGACACTCGAAAAACCGGAATCGGGACATAAGTCGAGTGATGACGTACGATTTATCGGAACAAAAATTACAAGTCAACTATGCATGTGAATTTAATATAATATATAATTAATTATTTAAATTAAATATATTATATATATTATATTAAATTATGTCGACAAACAAAATTACAAAAAATATGTGAGCTGGATCTGACGGCCATGCGATCGCATGGCAAATAGGCATAAAACCCATGCGATCGCATGGGCATCAGAATCAGGAATTATGGCTATAAATACCAGGTTTCTTGCGCATGTTTTTTTACACCTATTACTATGTAAGTATTTATTTATTATTATTATTATTATTATTATTATTATTATTATTATTATTATTATTATTATATTATTATTATTAAGATTATTATTATTATTAATCTTAATATTTTTAGTAATATTATACATAAAATATTACGACGAGGTCATGAGCGTGTCACTTTCAAAACAAGCTTCAAACGGGATAGAACTAAGGAAATTATGGGTTATATCTATGGAGGTTATGGGTAATGTTCATGGGTATTGTTCGCAAGTCAAACCTAGTATTTATCATCTCTGTTGCGTCTACGTACTTTCCTGCAATATTGAATCTCAATATTGATACGTGAGCATTCATATCTTATCTTTTATATATTAATAGTGTATACATGTCTAGTGCTCGAGTATATATTTATACATGCTTGTATGCTAAATTTCGTCGTTAAATAGTTTATAATGAATCACAAATTAAATACATATATTACTGGTAAAAGGTATATGATATACATGTTTTCGGAAAGCTGGCGAAAAATAAATAACTTTTCATTTAGAAATCGCGTAATTTCGATGAACGAATCAAAAGATATGGTCAACTGAATTATAATTGACGTTAATTGGAATTGCTTTTGAATCTGCAATTAATATTTAAACAACCTGTTTATGAGATTGATAAAATACTACTAGCCAAGTAAATGAATCCTTATATAAGGCACGTTTCGTTTTGTTGAACAATTGTCAAAATTGACTTTTTGAAATGACTTTTGATAACTATTGTATGTTGATCTCGAGCATTAGGATTGTGATACACTATGACCCGAACTAGCTTGATAAACAATTATTGATCAACATATGTTCTCTATGTTGAGATCTACAGTTATTTGGTAATCCGAGTTTCGGTCACATTTTGGTGAACGACTTTATATGCGGCTAAGGTGAGTTTCATATGATCCCTTTTACTCTCTACATTTTTGGGCTGAGAATACATGCAAATGCTTTATTAACTGATTTACAATATTTATATGTGTGAGTTTCATTTGCTCCATTTTTAAATGCTTTTGCAATATATATTTTTGGACTGAGAATACATGCGCTACTTTTATAACTGTTTTTATGAAATGAATACAAATACTAAAACTGATTTTTCGTGAGTTTCATTGATCCCTTTTTAATTGCTTTTGCAATATATATTTTTGGGCTGAGAATACATGCACTTTATTTTAAAAGCAATGAATACAAGTACATACTAAATTCTACACTGAGTTTGAACCGAAAATCCCTTAGCTTTGGTAACTGTTAACTGCCAGTTATAAGAACTGGTGGGCGCGAGTAATAGTATATGGATCCATAGGGCTTGATATCCCCGTCTGAGCTAGAGCACTAGCCTTTTAACGGACGTATGCTATTTGAGAAGCGTATACGTTGGTTTGCGTGTATTATTAAGATAATTATACAAAGGGTATAAATTATATATACGTTAAGTTTAGTTACCAGGGTGCTCAATTTCGTAGAATATTTTGATAAACGTTTCGGATGAAACAACTGAAATCTTGATATCCACCTTTATATACAGATTATGCGAAACGCTAAAACTATGAACTCACCAACCTTTGTGTTGACATTTGTTAGCATGTTTATTCTCAGGTTCCCTAGAAGTCTTCCGCTGTTTGCTTATATGTTAGACAAGCTATGTGCATGGAGTCTTACATGGCATATTTATCAAGGAAACGTTGCATTCACCAAATCATCACCATGTATCTTATTTTGACTGCATTGTCAACGGAATTACTATTGTAAACTATTATTTACGGTGATTGTCTATATGTAGAAATTATCATATGTCAAAAACCTTTAATTTAAATATTCATTTATGGTGTGCCTTTTCAAAAGAATGCAATGTTTACAAAACGTATCATATAGAGGTCAAATACCTCGCAATGAAATCGATGAATGACGTGTTCGTCCATATGGATTTGGAGCGATCGTCATAGTTGGTATCAGAGCGTTGGTCCTAGCGAACCAGGTCTTGCATGAATGTGTCTAACTGATAGTTGTTAAGATGCATTAGTAAGTCTGGACTTCGACCGTGTCTGCATGTTAAAAGTTTTGCTTATCATTTTTTTTGTCGAAAATTACATGCTTATCATTCTTAAGTCTAGACACGTTTTACTGCATTGATTGCATAAATAGTGTATAGACAAAAATTCATATCTTAGCGTATCTGTTACTGTAAACTTTTCCTGACATCTTTCGAAAATTTCTCCGTGATTTATGGAATTTGGTATTATATATACATATGTAAATTATGTATTTAAGAATACCAAACTAAATTCTATAATCTATTTCATATCAAAAATCATCTATCTAATTATACAAGATGGATCCCGTATCTAGTTCAAATTCCTTAAATTCCGACAGCTATTCTGATATGGATATTCTCCTGAACTCTGAAGAAAGTGTAACTGGAATGGATCAACCAATTAGCCATCATCTATTCTGGATGAATTGGGGATGAGTTCGTAGCCTACTTAATTATTGGAGACAAGAAGAAGGCGATCCCTTCCATCCACCACATTGCCCTCTTGGCGAAGAACCTGAAGCACTTACCGGCGAACCTGTTCGTAATACCATTTTCTCTCTCATTTTCAGAGTATCTAGTCATGATTATATACTATCTCACATTCTAAATCTTATTCGTCCGCTCGTCCGAATCGACAATCATCCCGGTGTAGTAGAAGAAGTCAACGAGCTTCGCGCTCGGGTAGTGGCTTTGGAGAATATGGTGCAAAGGTTACAAGCACCAGCAGCATCACCGGCATCAACAGTACCACCGACAACAACACCAACAGTACCATTACCACCACCAACCAACATCCGCATCGCAAACCTCAACTTCACAATCTGTTCCACGAGCATCAATGTCATACGCACCGTAGTTACCAAGAAATACCAGTCAACGATGACCTTTCAGACTTGTAACTTTGGCATATACGTTTTTGTTACTGGGGAACCTTTCATGTTCCACCACATTAGCAGTAAATTTACCAACAACTTCATTGATCTTTGACCTTCCGAAAAATCCTTATACTCATTGAAACCGTATCATGTACTCATCCACATCTTGTAACGGCAATTGCCATACCAACTATCAGGAATTAGCAATCAGTATTTTGAAATCTTGTAGCACGTCTACGCCAACAGTTATATGTGTACATATAACGTCTACCTCTTGGACTTACATACTTCGAATGTGAAGTTTCCGAAAAACACCCCAAACTACGAAACTAGTTCTCCGAATTTTGGAAAAATGTTGATGAAGCAGCAAAAACTGTAAACGACCTTAACAGTCAAAAGTTTGATGATAAAGAATAGTATGGTGGTAAAGCTGAGAAAAAGAGAAAGTTTGAAACTGGAAAACGGATTGAGCAAAGTATGAAAGAGGCTGTGGATAAATCACAAGGACGAAACCTGTCTTCAAAGAATCCAAATGATTCAGTATCTGTTGAAGCCATTAACGAATACCTTGCTTCCGAATCTAAACCCTTGCGGACAATATTCTTCATCATCCTCTGATATTAGAAATTCTAAGATATTATCGTATCTTTCATTATAAATATCCTCCATATTTCTGGAGATAATTTCATAATCATTCTTATCGAAAATCAATTTTCTCTTTACGATATCTGTGTTACACCATAAAAGAAACTATCTTAGTTTCTAAATTCTGAAACTTTCAAGTTTAAAATATAAATGTTTTGAAGTAATGTTGGGAATTGAAGCATGAGTTAATATAATATAATGACACTTGATCAACGTGATTATATTACAGTAAGTCATGCTGAGTTTCTAATGGAACGTGATAAAGGTTCACATATCATACCCTCATCATGAACCATGTTACATAACTCTTTCATTCTATATAATCTCTAAAAATATCAAAAAAAATATTTTCTTAATGATTCGGTCTTTTTTTGAGGTATTCTGGTAATTTGACAAGTCAGATTGTGCTATTACCATTTCTTTCTTAGAACATTAGTTATGTTCATCTGAAACTTCATACCTACGAATTCTGGACCATTATCCGCTTGACTTAAGGCCAGAAAGAGAAAACGAAAGCATGAAGCTCCGAAATATAATGGAGAATGTAACAACCCAAACCAAACCACGACAATTCCCGTTAAATTTCACAACATAAAAAAAATTTTCTGGTGCAGTTCATTTGCGCGGCGCGCCAGGTGGGTGCGCGGCGCGCCAAACCACCTGGACAGCCCGCTGTCCCCGGAAGTCAATTTAACGAAAATGTTTGACTAGTTCCCGACATTTTTAGCCAAAACGCTTTTAACCATAAATTCATATATATAAAACTAGCACGTTTAATTAATAAAATTGAGTTTACGAAGCGGGTCCCACAACGACCCATTTTACCACCTTAAGTACCAAAATACAATATTTGACCAAAAGACTTTTAATACAACAAAGCCGAGCATGGCGATTGGGAATACGCTACCCAATCCTAAATGATCCAAAAGTAAGTTACTAAAGCAACTATGCACGTCTTCTAGTCCTCGCGCTTACCCGAGCCACCAATCCACATGCGATCTATAAAAAGAGTCAACAACGAGAGGGTAAGCTAACGCTTAGTGAATGATAATATACTACATACATATATATGCATAAAATGGACACGCCACATAAATAAACAAATACCGCATACCGGAGCGTCCAAGCCTAAAGGCAAGCTAATCTAAGTGTACCATACGATCACTAAGCAACAAGCTAATAATACCATCAATAAGGTAAGTTCACCAACGCCAATGTGAACAACGCCAATAACTACCCCCGGAGGGTTAACTACATCACGACAACACAACATTAATCACGAATTAGCAATTCGACAATCATGCAACATATCGTGCATATACCAATAACCGCAAGTCCACAATAGCTAGCAATACCAAAAGCATATAGTTCATAATTAAATATGCCAATACATAACTCATACAACCATGGTTAACCAATTCGAACAAGGGAAACGGTACATACAAGACCGTTGGAGTTCATAACATCCGTTAGTGCTACTTAATCAACGCGTAGTCACTAATCCCCCGGGTGATGTCTTAAACAACGCGACTCACTCACCCTTTCCAATGTGGCGTCTTAAACAACGCGACGATTCCACATGCCATTCAATACGATGGGTGGTGTCTTAAACAACGCGACATCCACTCCAATACATTGTGGTGTCTTAAACAACGCGACATCCACTTCTTTACCATGTGGTGTCTTAAACAACGCGACATCCACTTCTTTACAATGTGGTGTCTTAAGCAACGCGACAATGCCACATTCATACGACACAAATAAATACATTATATACACATACGCATAATTATTCCACTCACAACCACGTGTGATAACGTACACCCAAAATGTGTACTTTGCCAAAGGTAGTCAACCAAAACGCACAACCGTGCCAATTGGACCTATGCACAAGTCCATCAAATCCACCTATATGTGAAGTGAGCTCTAAAGCCGAGAATCACTTCACCCGACCCGCACCCATCCTACACATACATATGCATATAGGATATTAACACTCACCTTGAAGTCTTGATGAAAGCTTCCAAATAATCTGCAACTCGCCAATGGAAAATACCTATTCCATTATCATAATTACAACAATACACTTAGAATGGATTCACAAATCAACCCAAATTGACACTTAGTGCAAATTTGACCCAAATGCACTTCCAAGTACAAAACGCGCCCAAAATTAACCAATAATTACTAACACAAGTGAGAATGGTCTTAATACGCCAATTAAACCCGATCATAGGTGTTAAACACCTATCTTGCCCAAAATGACACTTAAACCCTAGTTTGACCCATAAGAAGTCAATATCACGCTATTAGCAAGTTTTGACACCAAAACATATTTAACTCGGTTTAACACTTCAACTTAATCCATTTTAAGTTTATAAACTTTGTTAAATCGCCAATTGGGTCATAATCACCACCAAACCCTAATTTGACCCAAAGTCAAAGTTAGTCAACCAAATAACCCTAAATAGGTTTCAATACTTCCACAATCACTAAACCTAGTGATTAAACCCAATTTCAAGTTCTAAACATAACCAATTTGTTCACCAAACCGAAATCCACCAACAATAACAATAAACCCGATTACTAGCATCACTAAAGTCACTTCATGAGTCTAAATGGGTTTATCAACAAATCAAGTTCAAACCCTAACTTTGAATAGCAAAATCAACAATGAAATTCGGAGTTAGAACTTACCAATACCGCCAAAATGATGCCGTTGACGAGTGGAACAACTTTAAAACCCGAGCTTTTGCGAGAAATCCACTCCTTCTTCCCCAAATCAAGCCCTCTCTCTCTAAACCCTTACTCTCTCTCTAAAAATGGTTGAGAGTGTTTTTGGTTGGTGAGAATTTGATCCAAACTGATCAAAGGATCAGTTTTGATGACCCTAAACCGCCCCCAAGTGAAAAGACCAAAGTACCCTTCATTTAAAGCCTTTAAAAAGGCTGAAAATTGCTTCTGACCCATTCGGCGCGCCGCGCCACATTGTGGAGCGCCGCTCCACTCTGCAGGTCAGATTTCAGAAACTTGTTTTGGCCATAACTTTTTGACCGTAGCTCCGTTTTCGATGAATCAAATATCGTTGGAAACGTAATAAGATTTTCTTTCCAATGGTAAGGCTTTGAAACATTAACACCAACTTTATTTGGGGTTGAAAAGATACGTACACTCCTCGTCACTTCAGACAATGTCCAGTTTCCTCCAACGTTCGAGCAAGCAACACGTACATGCTTCGTACACTTCATACATGCATAGTACACCATAAATACATTATCTACAATAAATATTTGGGTCTTACAACTCTCCCCCACTTAAACTCGATCACGTCCTCGTGATCTTCTCCACTTAAACATTCCGGACCTGCTTAACGATCCTCACTCAAGTCCCAATACGAACTTTCCTAGACCATTCTTCCCAATGGATCACTTTCAACAGCTAAAGTCGTCAACCGTGATTTTTCTCAATTCCACAATCCGAGCACTAAAACCATACTCATTCCCTCGCATCGGGAAACTCATCCCATCTCTAACCGAGATATCACTCCTCTAGCGTACCATTACCAAGTACCGTGCTAAAGCAACCAAGTCTCAACCTAAGGTCAACAACCCGAAACGATGAAGACCGAACCAAACGAATCCTTACGGATAACACCAATCACTAAACATCCCTTGTAGCGCATAATACAACCAATACGCAACTACCGTAACATCATAAGCGAACGACTAGAACCGCTAGCGTCCAATCGACTATAACAACTTAAAACCCTAGGCGTACAAAATCGACCATTGTCACGCCCGTAACGACATGTGAGTGAAATACGGCTATCGCATCAGTAATCACACAATACGGTCCTCACGATCCCACCATAGGAGTATAAAACAACTGATAGATTACTCAACACCGGATGAAGTCAGCGGACCCGAAAGTCATGCTTCACCGATATAACAATACCTCATGATGAAGTCAGCGGACCCCGAAAGTCATGCTTCACCACTATAACAATACCTTACACAACGAGTAGTGCAACATCGCGCTCCGCTACACTATAGTGAACCCTAACGGATACCGCTAACCGTCTACACTATCGAGCAAGAACCACCTATATCAAACATAGGAACCAAACAATAATTCTCTAAAAGAGAATCCGACACACACACATCCCTTAACCGAGGGATTTCACCTTGCTCGTCAAACACATCCATTATCTCACAATGAGATTTAGCACATTACCACCTCGGTGGTAATTTAAATCCAAACCAATAGTACAACTTGAACCAAAATTGTACTCCACCACAAATCGACCAAAAACTAGGTCCCAACACAAGTTTCAGATCTACCATAAGCACTATCCGAAATCTCACCCTAAAACTTCCTCGTGCGGGAGTGTAACTCCCCCACTTGGAACTACGTTCCATATCCATAACTCGTACTACCGTACAGTGCTACCAAATGTAGACTTTACCAACGATTGGGTACACACGACCCATCACCACATCTCGCTCTAACCTCGAGTTCACGAAGGATTTTAACCAATCCTTATACACTTTGAACGAAAGCGTACCGCAACACAATCGGAGTCGAACACCACGCTAGTAGGTATAAAAGAGGCACCTAATGTTGCATCATGTAGACTCCATTACCAACACACATCGAGATTAAAAACACTCGATCTCAAGGGTTCCAACCACCCGACGAACCTCATGGTTCATCACTTCAACATAAAAGCGAACACGCGCTTAACAATCGAACACCAAAACCATTTCCGTGGCTTGGTAGAAACATTTCTCAAATATCAAGGAATGCTTGGTTGCACCAAGTCTTACGCCCTTCGCCCGACAATCAAACGTCACCATAGGGTACTTCCATTAGGAACGTCACCCATAACAACAATATGCACAACACAAGGCATTAACAACTCAAACTCAAACGGCATCGAACATTCCCAAGACTTGTGACTCCTCATGCCACCATTGTAACATCTAGACGCGCTAGAATTTGATATACTCGTCCGCGTACCACCCGTGCTCACACTCGGACCCTTAGTCCTCTTACTCGGAGCACCATAAGAAACAACCCTTCTATCCCTTGAAGGCTCACCCTTCTTCGATCGTGTATGCGACTCGAAACCCCTAGCCAAGTCGAATAATTCCGAAAACGATTTCGCTTGACCACGTCTAATTTTTCTTTTTCAAGTCGTCATTCAAAGTCCGATAGAAATCCCCCATTAATAAACGATCACTTCCCAAATACTCCGGACAAAAACGAGCCTTCGCCATAAAGGTCGTCTTGAGAGTATTTAAATCCATAGATCCTTGTCGCAAATTTCGCAACTCATTACGCAATTCCCACAAATAGGCCGAAGTCCGGAATTCCTCGAAGAATTCCTCCTTAAATTCGTCCCACGATAAGGCCATAAACGTTTCACCACCGACAAGATCAATCTTACCATCCAACCAATCCCTCGCCCTACCCCGCAACAAACTCGTAGCGAGTCTCGTCTTTCTCTCGGGAGGGCAATCAATAGTACGGAAACACCCTTCGACGTCCGAAATCCAAGTTGTGCTCACCAAAAGATCCGACTTTCCGTCATACATCGGGGATTTAGTCCTCATGAAGCTCTTAAGATAACGCTCCATTTCACTACTACTTTGAAGTTCGGAATACCTCCTTTCCATTCTTTCTTCCAACGCACCCATTTGCTCCGCAACGGCGGCCGCAACTCTAGCGTTAAACTCCGCGTCATTCGCCTCGGTCTCGTTTCGCGTCGTCATTCAAAAGAATGCAAAACGATTAGTCCACGAACGTATAAAACCACACGCACAACACCGTCCCATCTTGCTAAACACTCGTCGTACATCACTTGTTAGACACGATTTGCACCCGTAATAAGGTTTGCAAGTTCTTATTACGCACACACGCCGCATCGACTCGTTAGTACAACGACCGCCTCGCTCGATGATAAGAACAAACACAACCAAAATTCTACGCGATACAAACACACGCGAGAATTATTACCACAACACAAAAGCATATTAATAATATCCGCATTACTAATATATACGTTAGTCGACCTATAAACAAGGCACTAACTAAACCCATTCCGACTCGAAATCCTACAAGTCCCGCAACAATTTAAGCACACACAAAAGTCTAAGTCTAGGCACCTATCTCAAGTCACCTAAATCCCTTAGACCATGCTCTGATACCACTTGTAACAACCCAAACCAAACCACGACAATTCCCGTTAAATTTCACAACATAAAAAAAATTTTCTGGTGCAGTTCATTTGCGCGGCGCGCCAGGTGGGTGCGCGGCGCGCCAAACCACCTGGACAGCCCGCTGTCCCCGGAAGTCAATTTAACGAAAATGTTTGACTAGTTCCCGACATTTTTAGCCAAAACGCTTTTAACCATAAATTCATATATATAAAACTAGCACGTTTAATTAATAAAATTGAGTTTACGAAGCGGGTCCCACAACGACCCATTTTACCACCTTAAGTACCAAAATACAATATTTGACCAAAAGACTTTTAATACAACAAAGCCGAGCATGGCGATTGGGAATACGCTACCCAATCCTAAATGATCCAAAAGTAAGTTACTAAAGCAACTATGCACGTCTTCTAGTCCTCGCGCTTACCCGAGCCACCAATCCACATGCGATCTATAAAAAGAGTCAACAACGAGAGGGTAAGCTAACGCTTAGTGAATGATAATATACTACATACATATATATGCATAAAATGGACACGCCACATAAATAAACAAATACCGCATACCGGAGCGTCCAAGCCTAAAGGCAAGCTAATCTAAGTGTACCATACGATCACTAAGCAACAAGCTAATAATACCATCAATAAGGTAAGTTCACCAACGCCAATGTGAACAACGCCAATAACTACCCCCGGAGGGTTAACTACATCACGACAACACAACATTAATCACGAATTAGCAATTCGACAATCATGCAACATATCGTGCATATACCAATAACCGCAAGTCCACAATAGCTAGCAATACCAAAAGCATATAGTTCATAATTAAATATGCCAATACATAACTCATACAACCATGGTTAACCAATTCGAACAAGGGAAACGGTACATACAAGACCGTTGGAGTTCATAACATCCGTTAGTGCTACTTAATCAACGCGTAGTCACTAATCCCCCGGGTGATGTCTTAAACAACGCGACTCACTCACCCTTTCCAATGTGGCGTCTTAAACAACGCGACATCCACTCCAATACATTGTGGTGTCTTAAACAACGCGACATCCACTTCTTTACCATGTGGTGTCTTAAACAACGCGACATCCACTTCTTTACAATGTGGTGTCTTAAGCAACGCGACAATGCCACATTCATACGACACAAATAAATACATTATATACACATACGCATAATTATTCCACTCACAACCACGTGTGATAACGTACACCCAAAATGTGTACTTTGCCAAAGGTAGTCAACCAAAACGCACAACCGTGCCAATTGGACCTATGCACAAGTCCATCAAATCCACCTATATGTGAAGTGAGCTCTAAAGCCGAGAATCACTTCACCCGACCCGCACCCATCCTACACATACATATGCATATAGGATATTAACACTCACCTTGAAGTCTTGATGAAAGCTTCCAAATAATCTGCAACTCGCCAATGGAAAATACCTATTCCATTATCATAATTACAACAATACACTTAGAATGGATTCACAAATCAACCCAAATTGACACTTAGTGCAAATTTGACCCAAATGCACTTCCAAGTACAAAACGCGCCCAAAATTAACCAATAATTACTAACACAAGTGAGAATGGTCTTAATACGCCAATTAAACCTGATCATAGGTGTTAAACACCTATCTTGCCCAAAATGACACTTAAACCCTAGTTTGACCCATAAGAAGTCAATATCACGCTATTAGCAAGTTTTGACACCAAAACATATTTAACTCGGTTTAACACTTCAACTTAATCCATTTTAAGTTTATAAACTTTGTTAAATCGCCAATTGGGTCATAATCACCACCAAACCCTAATTTGACCCAAAGTCAAAGTTAGTCAACCAAATAACCCTAAATAGGTTTCAATACTTCCACAATCACTAAACCTAGTGATTAAACCCAATTTCAAGTTCTAAACATAACCAATTTGTTCACCAAACCGAAATCCACCAACAATAACAATAAACCCGATTACTAGCATCACTAAAGTCACTTCATGAGTCTAAATGGGTTTATCAACAAATCAAGTTCAAACCCTAACTTTGAATAGCAAAATCAACAATGAAATTCGGAGTTAGAACTTACCAATACCGCCAAAATGATGCCGTTGACGAGTGGAACAACTTTAAAACCCGAGCTTTTGCGAGAAATCCACTCCTTCTTCCCCAAATCAAGCCCTCTCTCTCTAAACCCTTACTCTCTCTCTAAAAATGGTTGAGAGTGTTTTTGGTTGGTGAGAATTTGATCCAAACTGATCAAAGGATCAGTTTTGATGACCCTAAACCGCCCCCAAGTGAAAAGACCAAAGTACCCTTCATTTAAAGCCTTTAAAAAGGCTGAAAATTGCTTCTGACCCATTCGGCGCGCCGCGCCACATTGTGGAGCGCCGCTCCACTCTGCAGGTCAGATTTCAGAAACTTGTTTTGGCCATAACTTTTTGACCGTAGCTCCGTTTTCGATGAATCAAATATCGTTGGAAACGTAATAAGATTTTCTTTCCAATGGTAAGGCTTTGAAACATTAACACCAACTTTATTTGGGGTTGAAAAGATACGTACACTCCTCGTCACTTCAGACAATGTCCAGTTTCCTCCAACGTTCGAGCAAGCAACACGTACATGCTTCGTACACTTCATACATGCATAGTACACCATAAATACATTATCTACAATAAATATTTGGGTCTTACAGAGAATATAAAGCCCAATAACAACCTCAAAATTTACAAACTGTGTATATCAATGCGTATAGCAATATAAAGACACGGGAGAATGAAAAACACTATAACCCCAAGGTAATGGTAGAAGAAAGTAACTTCCTCTGGTGGTAGATGAAAAAGAAGAATGACAGATATGAAAGTTAGGAGTATATCAAGAATAAGAACTGGATGAAGCATTTCACAATCTTTTGGAAGTATGAAATGAGGAAGAAGATGTAGGAGTGGTGAAAATAATGAGACGAAAGGGGGTTAATTTATAAGCAAAATAACAGACAGAGCAATCGAGGCAGGTGACCTCATTTAATTAAAGAAGATCTTAATTTCCTTAAATTCCAAAGAATCAAATCTTATTTAGATTATGAAGACTTTCTATTCCTTAAATTTCGGAAATCAATCGTTACTGCGTCAAGAGATAAGACGCATCTCTATTCTCTATTTCACTTTATTACGATAACTTCCCTCATACGCTTCGAGTAATTGGATTGTGTTATCCATATTATTCAACGGTGATAAAACTCTAATTATCAACTCATATACGTCATGAAAACATTTTTATTGTTAGCCATGACGACCTCACTCAAATTTCGGGACGAAATTTCTTTAACGGGTAGGTACTGTGATGACCCGAAAATTTTCGACCAAATTTAAACTTAATCTTATATGATTTCGATACGATAAGCAAAGTCTGTTAAACTGAATCTCAAAATTCTTGAACTATTCAATTACCTTTCATTTATTCAAGATGATGCACGAATAATTATATGTAAATAGATACATATACTATAACTTGAAAACGTAACTAAGTGTTGGGTATATGATACTGTGCATTAATCTTATTTGATTGATTACCTGATTGATATATTTAACTACGGAGTTAAAAGATTATGCCAAACGATTCAAGTAAAAGACATTTACTGAGTCTCTTAAGGATTATGATATCATTACGGGTCTCTATTGAGAGATCCACGTTGATTTGAGAAATCATTCATTTTTAACGGTATTCAGAACAAATGATAAAGTGTTTGTTTAAATAACGTAACTTGGACACATACAATAATAAGGAATATTAACTATTGGAATTAGATATATGAATAACCTGTGTTATGTATTTTAAAAACTTGTTTATTAAATATTGAATATATATATATATTTAAATATAATATTAACTTGGTCATAAAACAATCTGTTATTATATATATAATAACAAATAACGAGACGATGATTTATAGAAGTAAATGACCAAAATACTCGAAAGTTTAAGATATATTTTGAGTGGTATAGTTTAGGAATAATTTAAGACTATATTTTGACAAAGGTACGAGTCGCGAAACGTAATGTACAAGTTTTCTCAACGTACGAAGGGACACTCGAAAAACCGGAACCGGGACATAAGTCGAGTGATGACGTACGATTTATCGGAACAAAAATTACAAGTCAACTATGCATGTGAATTTAATATAATATATAATTAATTATTTAAATTAAATATATTATATATATTATATTAAATTATGTCGACAAACAAAATTACAAAAAATATGTGAGCTGGATCTGACGGCCATGCGATCGCATGGCAAATAGGCATAAAACCCATGCGATCGCATGGGCATCAGAATCAGGAATTATGGCTATAAATACCAGGTTTCTTGCGCATGTTTTTTTACACCTATTACTATGTAAGTATTTATTTATTATTATTATTATTATTATTATTATTATTATTATTATTATTATTATATTATTATTATTATTATTATTATTAAGATTATTATTATTATTAATCTTAATATTTTTAGTAATATTATACATAAAATATTACGACGAGGTCATGAGCGTGTCACTTTCAAAACAAGCTTCAAACGGGATAGAACTAAGGAAATTATGGGTTATATCTATGGAGGTTATGGGTAATGTTCATGGGTATTGTTCGCAAGTCAAACCTAGTATTTATCATCTCTGTTGCGTCTACGTACTTTCCTGCAATATTGAATCTCAATATTGATACGTGAGCATTCATATCTTATCTTTTATATATTAATAGTGTATACATGTCTAGTGCTCGAGTATATATTTATACATGCTTGTATGATAAATTTCGTCGTTAAATAGTTTATAATGAATCACGAATTAAATACATATATTACTGGTAAAAGGTATATGATATACATGTTTTCGGAAAGCTGGCGAAAAATCAATAACTTTTCATTTAGAAATCGCGCAATTTCGATGAACGAATCAAAAGATATGGTCAACTGAATTATAATTGACGTTAATTGGAATTGCTTTTGAATCTGCAATTAATATTTAAACAACCTGTTTATGAGATTGATAAAATACTACTAGCCAAGTAAATGAATCCTTATATAAGGCACGTATCGTTTTGTTGAACAATTGTCAAAATTGACTTTTTGAAATGACTTTTGATAACTATTGTATGTTGATCTCGAGCATTAGGATTGTGATACACTATGACCCGACCTAGCTTGATAAACAATTATTGATCAACATATGTTCTCTAGGTTTAGATCTACAGTTATTTGGTAATCCGAGTTTCGGTCACATTTTGGTGAACGACTTTATATGCGGCTAAGGTGAGTTTCATATGATCCCTTTTACTCTCTACATTTTTGGCCTGAGAATACATGCAAATGCTTTATTAACTGATTTACAATATTTATATGTGTGAGTTTCATTTGCTCCCTTTTTAAATGCTTTTGCAATATATATTTTTGGGCTGAGAATACATGCGCTACTTTTATAACTGTTTTTATGAAATGAATACAAATACTAAAACTGATTTTTCGTGAGTTTCATTGATCCCTTTTTAATTGCTTTTGCAATATATATTTTTGGGCTGAGAATACATGCACTTTATTTTAAAAGCAATGAATACAAGTACATACTAAATTCTACACTGAGTTTGAACCGAAAATCCCTTAGCTTTGGTAACTGTTAACTGCCAGTTATAAGAACTGGTGGGCGCGAGTAGTAGTATATGGATCCATAGGGCTTGATATCCCCGTCTGAGCTAGAGCACTAGCCTTTTAACGGACGTATGCTATTTGAGAAGCGTACACGTTGGTTTGCGTGTATTATTAAGATGATTATACAAAGGGTATAAATTATATATACGTTAAGTTTAGTTACCAGGGTGCTCAATTTCGTAGAATATTTTGATAAACGTTTCGGATGAAACAACTGAAATCTTGTGATCCACCTTTATATACAGATTATGCGAAACACTAAAACTATGAACTCACCAACCTTTGTGTTGACATTTGTTAACATGTTTATTCTCAGGTTCCCTAGAAGTCTTCCGCTGTTTGCTTATATGTTAGACAAGCTATGTGCATGGAGTCTTACATGGCATATTTATCAAGGAAACGTTGCATTCACCAAATCATCACCATGTATCTTATTTTGACTGCATTGTCAACGGAATTACTATTGTAAACTATTATTTACGGTGATTGTCTATATGTAGAAATCATCATATGTCAAAAACCTTTAATTTAAATATTCATTTATGGTGTGCCTTTTCAAAAGAATGCAATGTTTACAAAACGTATCATATAGAGGTCAAATACCTCGCAATGAAATCGATGAATGACGTGTTCGTCCATATGGATTTGGAGCGATCGTCACAGGTCCCAGAATCTGTTGCTGTAAACGTCTCTGTTGTTGCTGATGCAGTTCCTAATGTTCCTGATGCGGTCCCTAATGTGGTTGATGCGGTCTCTAATGCTCCTGTTACAGTGGCTTCTTCATTCATTCGATTTGATGCTGTTACTGCTGATCAGAATCCTACTAATGTTGCTGCTGCAAATCTGGATCAAGTTACTGATGTTGCTCAAAATCAGGAAGCTGTTAATCTTGTGGATAATAACTCAAATTTGGTTGCAGGTCTATCTTTGGCTTGGAATTGGGTTAGACCAACTACGGGTCGAACCCTTGATGAGCTTCAGCAATTATTTGGGTTACTTCGTTCATGCTCCCTCAAATCTAACAATAATGATACTTGGAGATGGTATTTATCTTCGAATGGGCGGTTCACGGTTAAAAAACTTTCTTCAATTGTGGATGAAAAAAATTCTTGATTCGGGGATTCATAGAGAGGAAACAATTAGGAACCTTTTAATTCCTAAAAAAAATTGAATTGTTCGTGTGGCGTGCTCTAAAAAAGAGGTTGCCGGTGAGATTGGAACTTGACAAAAGAGGGATCGATTTGCATAGTGTTCGTTGCCCTTTATGTGATGATGATCTTGAATCGGTTGACCATGTTTTAATTTTTTGCAATCATGCGCTAGATGTTTGGATTCAAGTTTACAATTGGTGGAATCGTGGAATCTTCTCTAATCTTAGTATTCACGAGCTTCTAAAAGATGATAACAAGATTTGGCAAGCGGTCACTTGGGTCACATCTTATCTAATTTGGAAGAATCGCAATAACAAAGTCTTTCAAGGTAAAAATTGGAATGCTCCGGTCGCTTTAAGTGAGATTCAAGTGTGCTCGTTTGATTGGATTTCGAGAAGGATAAAAGGCGTCAATCTCGATTGGATCGTTTGGCTTACCAATCCGAAATCTTATTTGACATAATATTTTGTTGGCTAAGGATTCAATCTCTGCATCCTTCTTCCCGTGTTTGTTTTGTTTGTTTTCGTTGTTTTGTTTTGTTTCTTTGTGTTCTTGTTCGTGTTCTTGATTCCGATGATGTTGGGATATTCTTGTATTGTTTCTCTTTTAATGCATGACTTGCTTTTCAAAAAAAAAAAAAAAAAAATAAGTGTACTTAACCAAACTTAAACTCTTATTTCAAATTTCACGCTATTACAACTTTAAAATCCAAAGTACTTAACCAGTCCCAACCCCCAAATTTCACGCTACTACAACTTTAACTCCAATTTACGATTAGACTAGTCAAATTAAGTGAATTACACGGTAGTAGAGCAGTAAATACTGTAATAGAGTAATGATACTCCGTAATATACTCGTAGTATAATCATAGTACTACTACTACTGGTAGCATTTTAATTTATTAATTTACGAATTATATATTCATAAAACTCGGCTTTAATTTCATATTTTAATTTAATTTTAATTTTAATTTTCATTTTCATTTTCATTCAAATTCAAATGTCGAAAGTCCTTAAAAATCACCCCCAACTCCCATTCACACATTTAAATTCAACCTCTCACTGAATCTACTCCAGATCCAATCGTCAAATTCGCATCTCACTAAACCCTAATTTCACCCCGAATTTCAATCTCCCCCAAAGTTCATCTACAATGATTGTACCAAAACAACATTATGCCACAAGCAGTTTAGTAATCGGCTACGCTTTATGTTCAAGTTTACTAGCAGTAATCAACAAATTCGCAATCACTAAATTCAATTATCCAGGTTTATTAACTGCTTTACAGTACTTAGTTTCAGCTTTAGGTGTTTGGTTATTAGGTAAATTAGGGTTTCTAAATCACGATCCATTTACTTGGGGAACTGCAAAGAAGTTTTTACCAGCTGCAATTGTTTTTTATCTCGCAATATTTACAAACACCAATCTGTTACGTCATGCAAATGTTGATACATTTATTGTGTTTAGATCACTGACTCCAATTCTAGTTGCCATTGCTGATACTATGTTTCGAAAACAACCGATTCCATCAAAGCTTACGTTTGTTTCGCTTTTAGTTATAATGGGTGGTGCAGTTGGGTACGTTGCGACCGATTCGGGGTTTAATCTAACTGCGTATTCGTGGGCGTTTGCATATTTGATCACGATCACAACCGAAATGGTTTATATTAAACATATGGTTACGAATCTCGGGTTGAATACTTGGGGATTTGTTTATTATAATAATTTGTTGTCGCTAATGATGGCACCGTTGTTTTGGGTTATAACGGGTGAGTATTCGGATGTGTTTGCTGTCGTTGGGTCAAACCGCGGTAATTTGTTTGAAATTGTTGCGTTTACTGCAGTCTCATTGTCGTGTGTTTTTGGACTAGCGATTAGTTTTTTTGGATTTGCTTGTCGCAAAGCTATATCTGCAACAGCATTTACTGTGACTGGTGTTGTGAATAAGTTTCTTACGGTTGCTATTAATGTTTTGATTTGGGATAAACATGCTAGCCCGTTTGGGCTGTTATGTTTGCTCATAACGATTGGTGGAGGGATATTGTATCAGCAATCTGTTACTGGAGTTACTGTTCCCTCTGCACAGCGGGATCCTGCAGCATCTACGTTGGTGGATGATAAAGTTGATGTTGATGATTACTCGGAAGAAGATCAAGAAAAGGGCACATAGGGCCAAACCGGTGTATAAGCATTTTTTGGCATCCTTTAAAGAGGTTCGGACAACTAAAACTTAGTTTTATTTACTTTAAAGTGTATTATCTGTTTTTCAATTTTCATTATCGAAATATTATATCATATAGGTTGTTCTTTACACAATGAATACATTAGTCATACTGTAAAAGAGATCAAATGTCAATCATACAGTTTATTCTCATTGCATTTATTCTTATGTACTCTTCATTAGATTAGATTGTTTAGAACAAAGTTATTGTGGAGTATCATTTTAGCATGTTGGTGCCACTTGGTGGTTTTGGTTGCTTATAGAAATTTCTAACAAAGTTACTGCTTGTAAATTTCTAACAAAGTTACTATAGGTAAATAAGACATGAAATAGCCGTGGAGTTAAACCTAGTAAATGTTACGGATTATAAAATAGCTCGATACTCGCTACATTAGGTTTGATTCTACAAGGTCAGGTTTGTTAGTACTTTGTTGCAGTTTTTGACATCTTATAACCACATGATGAGGTATAATTATATTGTCAAAGAAAGTTTGTTGTCATTAAAAAAAAGTTAAACGTAAGCAATTAGCACATTTTGGTGTGAAGTCATTATGATATTGAACTAAATTTACGAAACTGTGCTATCTGCATTTTGCTGTCATAGTATAATTAAAAATACCTTAAATTTGATGAAGTGACAAAATGGGTGGGTATTAAAACGACGGTCCGGCCTTGTACTAGTATATCTGTTAAGATCCACTTAGTAACAAGGAAACTATAGACTAAGCAAAGGATTCTTCAGAGATGGATATTTAGTAGAGTAGAATTAGGAGGAAGCGTGGATCAAGCATTGTTTATATATTTATTTATATTTATATCTACCTAAAAATTGTAAGAAATAAATAAACCAGTTAAAGAACATTGAGTTGTAGCTAAGCTGATAGTGGCCTGACTCTCTTAGCGAGAAGTCAGGAGTTCGACTCCGTTGGGCTGCAACATTGCACTCAATGTTATCCCTGACCTGAAGTATCCACCCAGGTCGCCTTTCGCTTAGTGCGGGGGGCAGCTGGGAGGGGGGTTTTACCGGCCATGCCCTCGGATTGGTCCGGGTTTCCTCCAGGGTAGTAGTTAGGGGCGGTTATGCAACTATGGGAGATGAACGCGTAGGTGGTTAAGTCCCCTCTTGGTGATCCCAAACTGATGTCAAAAAAAAAAAAAATAAACCAGTTAAAGAATGATTTCATTGTTTACAAATAACAACGTGCCAAAAGGACGGTAAAAAAAACTTAGGATGCGTTTGGTCGCTGGATTTTGAGGAATTTCGAGGAATTTGCATTTCAAACCCGATGAATCTCATATTTTTGGTTGAAGTATTTTTAATGAATTGGTATTTTAAAATCCCATGAGTATGGGATTTCAGAATCCTTGGTATATTGGAGGACTTTAGAAATCATGTGTTTCCCATCCTTTATGTTGTTGACTTTTACGTTTACGATTTACGTTTAGGTTTACGTTTTACAATTAACGTTTTAGGTTTACGTTTACGTGTATGTTTTACGTTTATGATTTACGTTTTATTTCCTCACGTTTACGTTTTACGTTTTACGTTTACGTGTTACGTTTTTCATTTACGTTTTACGGTTACGTTTATGTTTTACGGTTTTCGTTTTTGTTTTAAGTTTTTTGCTTCACGTATGTTTCACGTTTTATGTTTACGTTTTACGTTTACGTTTTAGATTATGTTTCATGGTTTACGTTTTAATGTTCCGTTATCTGTTTATGGTTTATGTTTACCTTTATCGTTTTATTTAACATTTTACGTTCTATGTTTACCTTTACATTTTACTCACATTCACATTTTATGCTTTGCATTTTAATGTTACGTTATCCATCCGTTTACGATTTATGTTTACGTTTTACGTTTTAAATTTTGCGTTTACGTTTACGTTTTATGTTTACAATTTACGTCATACGCTTTACTTTGAGTTTTACGTTTTACTCTTTACATGTTACGTTTAAGTTTTACAAATTCCGGGATTTCAAGTCCCTGAACTAGACACATGATAGGATTTCAATCCCGGAATTTCAAATCCTGGAATTTCAAATCCTTGAACCAAACGCCACCTTAACATGAATTTAAATACTGGAGTACTAGGTTAGTATGGTTTGCCTTTTGTAACCTTTTTAAACTTGAAATTAGCTAGTTATGTGGCCATCAATATGGGCTACGTTAACTTTTAGGTATCTTGTGTTACCAATATATGGACTCTGAGCCTGTGACCCAGATAATCGAAAATCAGCCCGATTAGTATTTAAGATATAAAAAAGGGAAATTGTTCAAAATACACTTTTTTTAAGGCTTCAAACAAAATACACTTTTTTTTAAAAAAATTGTCTTTTTACACCATTCGGTAGACGTAATTTCTGTCTACCACCTTTATCTGTCGTCTACTACCATTTTTACAAAGGTAGTAGACAGTAACAACAAGGTAGTAGACAGTGAGAACAAAGCAGTAGACAGCCAATTACAAGGTAGCTGACCGTCTACTGCCTTGTTGTTATTGTCTACTACCTTGTTGTAGGTGTCGACACCAATAATACATATCAGTCGACACCTACAACAAGGTAGTAGACAGTAACAACAAGGCAGTAGACGGTCAGCTACCTTGTAATTGGCTGTCTACTGCTTTGTTCTCACTGTCTACTACCTTGTTGTTACTGTTGGAAATTTAGTGTAATTTTGGGTTTTAATCTACACATGTAAATGGGTTTGGAGGTACGGAGTGTACACCCATTAAGTGATAGATTACCCGGACCCAAAAGTGGTTTTCCATTATTTACTATCATGACTTGGTCTACCTGAAATTTGACTAAGTGTTTTCAGTACTAAGTTTTCTTAGTAAGCTGAAATTTGGCTAAGTGTTTTGTGCTGGTTGTTCTGCATTGCTGGTCCTTGTGCTGGTTGTTCTGCATTGCTGGTCCCTGTGCTGGTTGTTCTGCGCAGCTGGTCCCTGTGCTGGTTGTTCTGCGCAGCTGGTCCCTGTGCTGGTTGTTTTACGCAGCTGGTCCCTGTGCTGGTTGTTCTGCGCAGCTGGTCCCTGTGCTGGTTGTTCTGCGCAGCTGGTCCTGTTTGCTGGTTCCTCTGCGCTGCTGGTCCTGTATGCTGACTTTTGCGCTGCTGGTCCTGTATGCTGACTTTTGCGCTGCTGGTCCTGTTTGCTGATTTTTGCGCTGCTGGTCCTTTTGCAGTGCTGGTTCTTAAGAGACAGCAGTAAGAAAACACTTAACACAATTTTGAGTGATTACGGAAGAATTATTCTTGCACCCACTTTTGCTTTAGTGGTTGGAGGAATAATACTTGTTTATTATAAAGTGATCACTCATGCTTTGATAGTTGTAAAATATAATATTTGTTTATTGTAAAAGTAACAACTTTTACTTTAATGATGGAAGTGATAATATTTGTTTATAGAAATATTCTTCCTGTAACCACTTTTGAATATTATAGAAGATACTTTTATTAATCAATCGGCCAATTGATTTTAATAAAAGACTCTTTCATGATTAAGGGTGTATATAAATATATTAACCAATATGCATGAGAAAAACACACAAGTTACGAACACCAAAATATTCTTCTGCAAAAGGAATTCTTGTTTATGCCAAAACAAGAATTTAATCTCTGTCTTATCCCAAAGTGATATTCGTGTAACCCAGGCTATAAGGGTCGAATAATTACTTTCGGAAAGTGATACCACGATTCAGTGATTTATCCGGCTATTGATTATTTTACCCTACACGAAAGAATTTAATAAAACCTCCAACAATCGAAAGTAATTATCTGTTATAATCGATGGCGGCTACGATGAAACACATGACGGCGAATTTCTCCAAACTTGATAAGTTTGAGGGAATTGATTTTAGGAGATGGCAAAAGAAGATGCACTTCTTTCTGAGCAGCATGAGTGTGGTGTACGTACTCAGCACACCAATTCCTGAAGATCATGGTGATGATGCCACTATTGAACAAATTCGGAAAAGGTGCAAGTGGGAGAACGATGACTACATCGCTAGAGGTTTAATCCTCAATGGTATGGCTGATTCCCTTTTTGATATTTACCTAAATGTTGAATCTTCTAAAGAACTATGGGACTGTTTAGAAACCAAGTATATGTCTGAGGATGCTTCTAGTAAAAAGTTCCTTGTGAGTAATTTTAATAATTACAAGATGGTCGATTCTAGACCGGTCTTGGAACAATACAATGAGCTCATTCGTATACTTGGTCAATTCACACAACATAAGATGAACATGGATGAGTCTATTCAAGTCTCAAGCATAATTGATAAACTACCTCCATCTTGGAAAGAATTTAAACATTCTTTGAAACATAAGAAGGAGGAGTTAACTCTTGTTGAGTTGGGTAGTCATCTGCGTATTGAGGAATCCCTCAGGTTGCAGGATAATGACAAGCCAAAGAGCAACGAAGTTGCTGGTACGTCTGTTGTCAATATGGTTGAACATAAAAAGTTCACTAGTAATAATGACAAAAAGGGCAAACGTAAACATCAAGGTTATAACAAGGCTAATCCGAACAAGAAGTCTAAATTGACTTGTTGGAAGTGTGGTAAAACTGGACACATGAAAAAGGATTGCAAGGTTATTTTTGGTAATAATAATGCCAAAGGATCTAGCACAAGCGGTTCGGGAAATGGTTTAAACAACCACAACTCGAAAGGTCAGAATATATTTAATAATTCAAATGAGAATTATTATGTTTCATATATATCTGAGGCTTATTTTGTGCAGGATGATGATGTCGCGTGGTGGGTTGACTCGGGAGCCACCACCCATGTATGCAAGGATAGATTTTGGTTCAAGACTTACGAGTCCGTGACTGATGGATCAATTCTTCATATGGGAAATGAGTCAACAGCCTCTGTTCATGGACGTGGAAGTGTGGATTTGTGTTTTAGTTCTGGAAAAACTATTTGTTTGTTTGATGTTTTGCATGTACCACAAATAAGAAAAAATTTGGTTTCCAGTAGTGTGTTAAATTGTTGTGGTTATAAACAAGTGATTGAATCTGATAAGTTTGTTTTGTCAAAACATGGTATGTTTGTTGGTTTTGGTTATTTATGCAATAGAATGTTTAGACTTAACATTAATCACTTGAATGTTAATTTTGCTTTTATATCTACTTCTAGCATAAATAATTCTACACTTTGGCATGCTAGACTAGGACATGTACACTTTAAAAGAATGCAAGATATGTCTAAAGATGGATTAATACCGGCCTTTGACATGAACAATGAAAAGTGTAAAACGTGTATGTTAACAAAGATCACTAAGAAACCATTTCAAAATGTACATCGTGATACTGAAATTTTGGAATTAATACATAGTGATTTATGTGATTTGCATGCTACTCCTACTTTAGGGAACAAGAAATATTTTGTGACTTTTATTGATGATGCTTCTAGATTTTGCTATGTTTATTTGTTACATACTAAGGATGAAGCATTAGATAAATTTAAAATATTTAAAACTGAAGTAGAATTACAACAAAAGGCTTTGATTAAAAGACTTAGAACGGATAGGGGAGGTGAATACATTGACCAATCGTATTTCCAATCCGTTGGTATTATCCATGAGACCACAGCTCCTTATACTCCACAACAAAATGGTATATCTGAAAGGAAGAATAGGGTCCTTAAGGAAATGGTTAATTCCATGTTATCCTATTCGGGTTTAAGTGAAGGATTTTGGGGGGAAGCTATGTTAACAGCTTGTTATTTGCTTAATAGAGTTCCTAACAAAAGAAACAAGATTACACCTTATGAACTTTGGAATAAAAGGAAACCTAACTTGAATTATCTTCGGGTATGGGGCTGTAGGGCGGTTGTAAGACTACCTGATCCCAAGAAGAAAAGTTTAGGTGAAAGAGGTATAGATAGCATATTTATTGGATATGTTGAACATTCCAAAGCATATAGGTTCTATGTAATAGAGCCGAATGAGTTTGTCTCAATCAATTCTGTGATTGATTCAAGGGATGCAATCTTTGATGAAAATCGATTTTCATCTATACCTAGACCAAAGGATATGATTCCAAGTAACAATGGAATCAATAAGGATTGTAATGATGAAGTCTCTGAAAAGGCTGTTGATCAGTCACTTGAGCTTCGGAAAAGCAAAAGAAAAAGGAAACCTAAATCATTTGGACCAGATTTTCAACTATACTTAGTTGAAGGTTCTAGGGATGATGTGTCTACCCAATATTCGTATTGTTTCAATGTTGATGATGATCCTAAAACATATGATGAAGCAATGAGGTCTCAGGATGTTGCATTCTGGAAAGAGGCAATTAATGATGAGATGGATTCTATCATGGGCAATAACACTTGGGTGTTAGCTGATCTACCTCCTGGTTGCAAACCTTTGGGTTGCAAATGGATCTTCAAAAAGAAGATGAAGGTGGATGGAACTATTGAAAAATTCAAGGCAAGGTTAGTCATTCAAGGCTTTAGACAAAAGTCTGGAATTGACTATTTTGATACTTATGCTCCCGTGGCACGTATCACTACCATTAGACTGCTGATTGCTTTGGCTACGATTCACAATCTAGTTATTCACCAGATGGATGTGAAGACAGCATTCTTGAATGGTGAATTAGATGAGGAGGTTTATATGAACCAACCTCAGGGCTTTGTCATGCCAGGAAATGAAGGCAAGGTGTGCAAACTTGTGAAATCCTTATATGGTTTGAAACAAGCACCTAAGCAATGGCATCAAAAGTTTGATGAAGTGATTTTATCTAGTGGTTTTAAATTAAACCAAGCAGATAAATGTGTATATAGTAAATTTGATGATTCTGGTAAAGGAGTTATAATTTGTCTATATGTTGATGACATGTTAATCTTTGGGACTGACCAAAGTCAGATTGATTTAACAAAAGAATTTTTGTCATCAAAATTCTCCATGAAAGATATGGGGGAGGCTGACGTTATCCTTGGCATTAGGATCAAACGTGAAAGCAAAGGAATTTCGATTTGTCAATCTCATTATATTGAGAAGGTGTTAAAAAAGTTCAATAGCTTTGAATGTAATCCTGTGAGTACCCCTGTTGATCCAAGTGAGAAGCTTATGCCTAATCAAGGTGAAGCTGTATCACAACTTGAGTATTCTCAGGTGATTGGCTGTTTGATGTACGCCATGACTTGTACAAGGCCGGATATTGCTTTTGCTGTGGGAAAACTGAGTAGATATACTAGTAATCCTAGTACTCATCACTGGCAAGCAATTAGGCGGGTACTGAAGTACTTGAAGAAAACTATGGACTATAGTTTATCTTATAATGGGTTTCCTTCGGTAATAGAAGGATATTCTGATGCGAGTTGGATAACCAATATTGAAGATCATTCTTCAACAAGTGGTTGGGTGTTCTTGCTTGGGGGAGGTGCTATTTCATGGGCTTCTAAGAAGCAGACATGTATTACCAACTCAACGATGGAATCTGAGTTTGTTGCTTTAGCTGCTGCTGGTAAAGAAGCAGAATGGCTTAGAAACTTGATCCATGAGATACCATTATGGCCTAAACCTATAGCACCCATGTCTATCCATTGTGATAGTGCTGCGACATTGGCAAAGGCTTATAGCCAGATGTACAATGGAAAGTCTAGACACTTAGGTGTCAGACATAGCATGATTCGTGAACTCATCATGAATGGGGTAATTTCTATAGTGTTCGTGAGGTCACAACAGAATTTAGCTGATCACTTGACGAAGGGATTGGCAAGAGACTTGGTGAACAAGTCTGCTGTGGGGATGGGTTTAAAGTCCACATAAATTTCTAATTATAAGATACCCAATTCCCTTCTGATGAAAATTAGAAGTTGAATTCAATGTGGAAGGTTTATACTTAGAAATTTGGAGTACAAAATTTTGTATCATCCCAAGGTAAGGTATGTACTCGGACCTGTTGAAGGTGAGGATGAAGTTTAGCTTCTTAATGGTTTATTTGAAAAAGTGCAATAGCAGGTGCATGACTGAAATGAACTACCTATGTGAATGTGAAGTTTTGCCGCTTCAACAAAGCTTGGACTTTTACTTTAGATACATTCATGAATGGATATGGACACATGGCTTGTAAAGTGTCAGGATAGCTTTAGAGTATTTGAAAACTTATGTGTATGTTATTTTCAGTTATTCAAATGGGTTGAAGGGTTCAATTCTTAGAACACCCCGATTCTCGAATATTTGGAATGTGTAATGTACTAAGGTGAAAATTCAATCTTCAAGATATTTTCATTTATGCATGAGTTTTGTTTTAATTTGTTTAATTCTCATGAAACGAATTGCACTAAATTGGGGAGGATTGTTGGAAATTTAGTTGTAATTTTGGGTTTTAATCTACACATGTAAATGGGTTTGGAGGTACGGAGTGTACACCCATTAAGTGATAGATTACCCGGACCCAAAAGTGGTTTTCCATTATTTACTATCATGACTTGGTCTACCTGAAATTTGACTAAGTGTTTTCAGTACTAAGTTTTCTTAGTAAGCTGAAATTTGGCTAAGTGTTTTGTGCTGGTTGTTCTGCATTGCTGGTCCTTGTGCTGGTTGTTCTGCATTGCTGGTCCCTGTGCTGGTTGTTCTGCGCAGCTGGTCCCTGTGCTGGTTGTTCTGCGCAGCTGGTCCCTGTGCTGGTTGTTTTACGCAGCTGGTCCCTGTGCTGGTTGTTCTGCGCAGCTGGTCCCTGTGCTGGTTGTTCTGCGCAGCTGGTCCTGTTTGCTGGTTCCTCTGCGCTGCTGGTCCTGTATGCTGACTTTTGCGCTGCTGGTCCTGTATGCTGACTTTTGCGCTGCTGGTCCTGTTTGCTGATTTTTGCGCTGCTGGTCCTTTTGCAGTGCTGGTTCTTAAGAGACAGCAGTAAGAAAACACTTAACACAATTTTGAGTGATTACGGAAGAATTATTCTTGCACCCACTTTTGCTTTAGTGGTTGGAGGAATAATACTTGTTTATTATAAAGTGATCACTCATGCTTTGATAGTTGTAAAATATAATATTTGTTTATTGTAAAAGTAACAACTTTTACTTTAATGATGGAAGTGATAATATTTGTTTATAGAAATATTCTTCCTGTAACCACTTTTGAATATTATAGAAGATACTTTTATTAATCAATCGGCCAATTGATTTTAATAAAAGACTCTTTCATGATTAAGGGTGTATATAAATATATTAACCAATATGCATGAGAAAAACACACAAGTTACGAACACCAAAATATTCTTCTGCAAAAGGAATTCTTGTTTATGCCAAAACAAGAATTTAATCTCTGTCTTATCCCAAAGTGATATTCGTGTAACCCAGGCTATAAGGGTCGAATAATTACTTTCGGAAAGTGATACCACGATTCAGTGATTTATCCGGCTATTGATTATTTTACCCTACACGAAAGAATTTAATAAAACCTCCAACAGTTACTGTCTACTACTTTGTAAAAATGGTGGTAGACGACAGATAAAGGTGGTAGACAGAAATCCCGTCTACCGAATGGTGTAAAAAGGCAATTTTTTTAAAAAAAATGTATTTTGTTTGAAGCCTTAAAAAAAGTGTATTTTCATCAATTTCTCTATAAAAAAAATAAAAAAATCAGGCCACATTTGTTTGATCTAATATAACACGGTAGTCATTTTGACAATTTCGACAATACGATGTGTGTATTTTGTATTAGCTTCCCATAACAATATGACTTCTTGTACAGTCTTCCTAATAAGATCAAATTATAATCCACGAAATTCTTTAACTCGAATAAAATATTACTCCATTCAATTTATCATGGAAAAGATTATGAATTTAGGACTTATGATAAAAATAGATCTAAGATAACAAATCTGCATTTAGTGAACCCTTTGATCTCAAAAATCATATAAAATGTGAGCCTAATAAAATCTGCCACTTACAATCTCCAAGCATCGGATCCTTTGTTTTTGTAGTAGCTCAAAGTAAAAAAATTCAAAAAGAAGGGGCTAAAATATTAATAAGTAGAAGTTGGAGGGCCTTTGAGATGGTCCCTTTTGAAGAGGCAGTCTCATTCAGAACACACAGTCACAGAAGAAGGTATATAACGGGTGTGGGTTAAGAACGTGATATTGTGGCCTTGTGTCCGTTTGTCCCAAACACATCATGTTACTATTTGTAACTAGGGTCCCATAACTCCTTTATAAAACGCACCATCTCTCTAAATAGTTTTTATAACAAAGTTGTATTTGATAAAGAACGGTGATGATATGTTTTATTGATCTCACACACTACAAAATACAAAGATATAAATAGGGAGAAACCCTGTCAATACAAGAAGGGCCAAGGCCAATCACTAAACATACGGGCTAAATATAATGGCTAACATCCCCCCACAGTTGGAGTGGGAGCACGTCGAACGCTCAAACTGGATCTGAACTCGTCAAATAAAGCAAATGGTAGACCTTTGGTGAAGATGTCGGCAAACTGATATCTGGATGGAACATGAAGAACCCGAACGTGTCCCTGAGCAACCAAATCCCTGACAAAGTGAATGTCGATTTCAATGTGCTTGGTCCGCTGGTGCTGAACTGGATTAGATGATAGATAAACAGAGCTGACATTGTCACAATAGACAAGTGTGGCCGAAGTGAGAGGGCAGTGAAGTTCTCGTAGTAAATTACGAATCCAACATGTCTCTGCAACTGCATTTGCAACTCCGCGATATTCTGCCTCGGCACTGGAACGCGATGGAGTAAGCTGCCATTTTGATGACCAGGAGAGAAGGTTGTTACCGAGAAAAACACAGTAGCCTGAGGTAGATCGTCTAGTAGTTGGGCAACCTGCCCAATCAGCATCTGAGTAAGCGACCAATGTTGCGGGAGAAGATGCATATAACTGGAGACCAAGTTCAGTAGTTCCCTGAATGTACCGAATAATCCGTTTGAGGGCATGCATGTGCTGCTCACGAGGGTCATGCATGAAGAGACAAATCTGCTTAACAGCATATGCAATATCTGGTCGAGTGAACGTGAGATACTGTAATGCGCCGGCAAGGCTCCGATATAGAGTCGGGTCTTTGACAGAAGGGCCATGACTAGTAAGTTTGGCACCCGGCTCAACCGGGGTCCTGCAGGGATGACATATGGGCATACCAGCCCGCTCAATAATCTCGCTGGCGTACTGTTTCTGGGAGAGGAAAATGCCAGATGCAGTACGAGTGGCGTGAATCCCAAGAAAGTAGTTTAAGGGGCCCAAATCAGTCATAGCGAATTCCTTATGTAAGGAAGAGATAATCTGCTGAAGTAAACATGTGGAAGAAGCTGTCAAGATAATGTCATCAACATATAAGAGTAGATACGCAATATCGTGTCCCTGGCGATAAATAAAAAGAGAAGTATCACAACGGCTTTGGTGAAAGCCGATCCTCTGAGCATAACCTGCAAAGCGCTGAAACCAAGCGCGTGGAGCCTGTTTAAGGCCATATAAGGATTTCTGCAATAAGCAGACATGATCTGGATACCTGGGATCCCGAAACCCTGGTGGCTGATGCATATAGACAGTCTCTGAGAGCTGTCCATGGAGGAAGGCATTCTTGACATCTAGTTGATGAATAGGCCAGTGTCTGGAGACCGCTAAGCTGAGAACAGTGCGTATCGATGCCGGTTTGACAACCGGGCTGAAAGTCTCATCACAATCAATGCCAACATGTTGGCTACGACCGTTCGCAACAAGTCGAGCCTTGTACATGCTCAAATTACCATCTGCATTATACTTGTGCTTGAATAGCCACATGGAGCGAACTATGTTAGTGTCCGATGGGCGAGGCACAAGTTTCCAAGTACTGTTGTTAATTAAAGCATTATATTCATCCGTCATAGCTTGTTTCCAATTAGGGTCGTGAAGAGCATCAGAGTAAGTTCTGGGAATGGGAGATATGGGTGTTGTGTGAAGGTTGAGACGTTGAACTGGTTTCGTGGTACCAAGGCGGGTGCGGGTGATCATGGGGTGAGTGGATAGAAGAGTAGATGAGGATGTAGCCTCAGTAGGAGGAGGCTGGGGCTCCTGAATATGAGGAGGGGAGGCGTGGGGTCTGTAGCCTCAGTCGAAGGAGGCTGTGGCTCCGGAATAGTCTGAGGTGGAGGTGTGGTGCCAGTAGCCTCAATAGGAGGAGGCTGTGTCTCCGGTGGTAGATGAAATGTTCGGGATACCATGATAAAGAACGGTGATGATATGTTTTATTGATCTCACACACTACAAAATACAAAGATATAAATAGGGAGAAACCCTGTCAATACAAGAAGGGCCAAGCCCAATCACTAAACATACGGGCTAAATATAATGGCTAACAGTATTTATTTATCGACTTAGGTAAAGGGAAAATTATCGAATTAAAATATATATATATATATGCCTTATTACTTATGCAATGGTGCAAAAACTCAAAGCACAAATAACGTCAAGGACCACTTCAAATTAGTCACTTAACCTACTTGGGAATGATCCATGGTATTTGCAATTGTACAACTCTTAAAACCTTTACTTCCAAGATATCATCAAATTTTGTTGGTCTAATAGATTTCTTTCTAACGGGTGCGTGAGTGGCAAATGATATTGCCGTTCTAAAAAAAATAGCTTTACGAGACTACTTAGAATGAATAGTTGAAGATGAAAAAAAAATGAAACAGAATCTCATATTAGTGTTACGTTAGCAGATCAGAAAAAATAATAAAATGACTAAACACAATTTATCAACCCATAACTTACAATATTTACCATTAATACTTTTTTTTTAAAGAAAATATGAACTTTTATTATTTTATAACATGCAGTTACATATTACAAAGATCGAAACACAAAACATAGCGGCAAACTCAAACTCACAAAAGAAACATGGAGCAAGACAACTTGAAAACAAGTCAGACGGGCCAGAGCCACAATGCTGAAACTCAACAATAAAGCAGTTCTAGACCCGCCCATTTAGTCCCCGCCACCCCCTTATACAGAAAAGAAAATTTACATAACAAGAACTCGAGAAGCATCAGCAAGTAGTGACCGCCATAAATTTTGGGACCCGAAGGGTGGAATCAAACACACTTAGCCAATACCTGTTCTACTAGACATTAGCCCATTGAAAGATAAAGGATTGTTCAACCAACTTTCCCAATCTAGGGATAGTTTTTTCGCACTATTTGATATCTACTCGAATGTTTTAAGTTGAATTTTGTTGTCCAGCAGCGCATTCATTTGATTACTTTTGCCAAAGATGGCAGCGTTTCTGCTTTTCCAAATATAATAACCGGTTATCCAATCAACCGTTTGCCAAAAATCTTTGCAAATATCCGAAGAAAAGATGTGCCCGTTACCTAAGAAAGTGTCGGGCAAGCTGAAATTATCAGGGATGGGAAGTTTCCACCATTTCCATATGCGAGACTAAACATCAAATGCCGATTTACATAGAATGAGGGCATGTTCGACACATTCGATCCCGTCGTCACAGATAGGACATCGGATCAAGCCCAAATCCAAACCACGTTTATCAAGTTCCACTCAAACTGGTAATCTTTTCCGACGTGCACGTCAAATGAAGAAACCTACTTTGAGAAGGGCCCATTAGTTGATTAGTGTAACAGTCTAAACGACATCAACAGCGGCCCCAGAGTAATCGGTTAAAGAATAAACTTTGTGAACTGAGAGAACCCCATTACCATCAAAGATCCACGACCAGCCGTCCTCAATCCCGTTACGAACAACAAACTCGACAATTCATTAGAAAGATTGGTGAGGTCCCCAAGCAATCTACCGGAGATTTCATGGGACCAATACAAATGAAAAGTGATAGAGTTATCGAACCACCTAACCCGATCATGGATAAAAGCATTTTTGTCAACATCCAGTCTTTAAAGTCTATTGTACTTATCCATAAATTTAGATCATTTAACCAAACATCGTTCCAAAAGAAAGTGGATTTCCCATCCTCGATAAGCCTTTTAAAAGAGTTTTCAAATGCGCACCCATAATATAGATATCTCACCCATTCTTAATGATAGCAGTCCAAGAGGTGTTTCGATATTTTAGGTTAATATTAAAATTATGTCCCAACCCACCTTCGCTATCGTAAATACTTTTGATGACCCGAGCCCATAGCAAGTTATTATCATTTTTGAAACGCCACCGCCATTTCGGAATAAAGCTCGATTTTTAGCTTTAAGTGATCTGATATTCAACCCACCCTTGTCATAGGGAAGGATAGTCGATTCTACTTAATATATGAAATTTTAGATGAGTCATCCTTACCCCCTCACCCCAAAGAATCTACGTCTAAAGACCTCAAGGTTTGTGATAACATTCTAGGGAGTTTTGAACAATGAGAAAAAATAGAGGGGTAGACTAGATAATAACGATTTGATCGATAGAGCCTCCCGCCGAATGAGATGTATTTACCTTCCAAACTGCGAGCCTTTTACGAAATTTCTCGAAAAGGGCGCACATTCTTTTAATCTACTCATATTAGCCCCGATGGGAAGCCCGAGATATGTGAAACGGAAGAGAACCGACGAATAACCAAGCCACGATGCCATATTATCTGTCTCTTTGAGGAGACACCAATACCAAATAAGCAGCTTTTATGGAAGTTTATATTAAGTCCCGAGGTCTCTTTAAATTATTTGAGAATTTTCATTATATTCCTTGTGTTCCTCTTGTTCAATGCACCGAAAAATAGAGTATCATCCGCGTATTGTAGATTGGTAAGTGTGACCTCATCGTGACCTATTGACACCCTTGAGTATTTGTTTCTGGAAACCGCCAACTTAGTTAAATGATTAAGCCCTTGAGCAGTTAAAAGAAAAAAGTACGTGAAAAGCGGGTCTCCTTGACGAACCCTTCTTTGAAGACAAAATTCTTTATTGGGCGATCCATTGATAAGCATAGACATCGAGGCCGATGATGAGCAAGCCTTGATCCAATTCCTCGAACGCTAGCTGAAACCCATTATACTCATAATTTCCATCAGGTAATTCCAATCAATACTGTCGAAGGCTTTCTCGAAATTCACTTTAAACATAAAACATTTATTGTTATTGGCTTTGATATCATTGGGGGATTCGTTTGCGATTAAAATTCCATCTAGAATGTAGTGGTTTTTTATAAAGGCAATTTTTTTGAACCCACCATCGAACCAATAACTGAACATAGCATTTTAGAGAGAATCTTCGAGAGAATTTCATAATAAATACCTATCACGCTAATAGGCCGATAATTAGAAAAGCCTTGAGGTTCACACTTTTTAGGAATCAACACAATGAAGGAGGAGTTGCACCCTTTTGATATCTCTCCTGATTCCCAAAATCGATTTAAAGCACCAATGAGATCACATTTAGTAGTATCCCAGTGACTTTTAACGAAGTTCATGTTGAACCCATCGGGACCAGACACTTTAGAAGAACCGCAATCAGAAATAGTATCGAAAATTTATGATTTGTTAAAAGGAACCTCGATAGATGCAGTTTCCAATGGGGAAAGTTGATGATCCAGAGAGCCTTTAAATTTCAGATTACGATTATAAGAGGCACTAAACCTAGACTTGAAGTGGCTGAGGGCCTCACCTTTGATGATCGACGGATTTTGGTGCCAAGTACCATTGACGTTAATGCCCCAGATGTTGTTTTTATTAAGTTTCCTACGAATATACGAATGAAAAAACTTCATGTTTCGTCCCCCTAAACCGGGAATCTAATTGCCCTAAAAATTCTTTTTAGGTCCACTCCACAATCATGAAGTTCCTCACTATTGCCAAAAATGGAATCTTTACTATTACACGGGCAAGGATTAGAGGTGTGCTTTCTTTTCTTTTTTTTTTTTCCCTTTAATACTTTTAATATAGACTAAAAAGAGAAGAAAAAATATATAAAAACACAGATGACACACAATTTTCTAGTTCATTATCAATTTATGTTGTGAACAAAATTGAAAAAACGTATGTGAGATGCCATCATAAGCAGGTAGGGATGTCAATGGATCAGATATGGATCGGGTGAGGCCGTATCCATATCCATATCCATTTATTTTTTGTCCATCCATATCCATATCCATATCCGTTTAATTTCAGTTCATCCATCCATATCCATATCCAATGGATTAAGCGGGTTAATGGATATTCATTGGATATATCAATAAAATCTTATCTGATATATCTCATCAAATCCAAGTGTGCTTTTATGCTTAGTCGACCTACTTATTGGTCGACTACAATGCTACTATGGTCGACTAAAGCTAGTCGACCGAGTTTTGGCCAACAAGTCGGTCGACCCAAGGGTCGGCCATCTTATTGAAGTAGTCGACCATCAACTATAAAGAATGTTGGTCGACCACCTTGAAAACTAAAATGGTCGACCAGGTAAAGGGGTAATCGACCCATTAGGTGGTCGACCTAATAGTGTAAATAGACAATTTTTTTTCCCAAAAAATGTATTTTGAAATAAAACTTTAAAAAAGTGTATTTGGGCGAATTTCCCTAATTATAAATGTATTTATAGTAGTAAATGTGTTTGCATATATCTATATGTATGTATGTATAAATGTAATTCGGGTGTATATGGATATATCCATGGATGAAAGTTTTGCATCCATATCCATATCCGTATCCATTTAAATTCATCCATGTCCGTATCCATATCCATTTATATCATCCATATCCATTATGTATCGGGTGGATCGGATGGATATCCATTGAATCGGGTAGCCATTGCAATCCCTATAAGCAGGGGTCTGAGTTCAACCTGGTATGCCATGGCTGGTGCGAAATGTGTGCATGGGGGCTGCTTTGTTGTTTGGATCCCAATGTGACAACCCGGAAATTTTCAACCAAATTCAAACTTTATATTTATATTATTCCGACACGAAAAGCAAAGTTTGTTAAGTTGAATTTCAAAGATTTTAAAACGTGGTCATACATTCATTTAACCTCTACTAAACCCCGACGATTCACGAACCATTATATAACTAGATATGAATATATATGTATATATGTAGGTATAGATATTATAACTTGAAAACGTTAATAAAGTATTAGATGTATAATACTTTTCATGAACGTATTCGTTTCATTATATTCATCAGCGGAATTAAAAGATAATATCAAGTGATTGATTTATCAGATATATTAAGTTATGATTACGGGTCTCTGTTGTGAGGTCCACTGTGATTTAAGAAATCTGTCATTCTTATCAATATTCGGAATATTTGGTAAAGTGATTTACAAGTAAGAACAAAAGTGTCATTAACGAGAGTTAGTCAAAAGTTAATGGAGATTCTCGTTTAATTTTCAAAAGCATACTTTACAGTGATTGCCTCGTGTCCCTTGGTAAATTAATTATTATAACTTCTATTATTTAAACGAGTTTAAATTATAAAAAAGGGACTTTGAAATATAATTAATTTTGAAAAACTAAATATTATATAAAATAAATATTCCAATTATATATATATAAATTATATTTCTAAGTGAAGATATATGTATATATATATTTTACAAAGTAATATTAATATAGTTATAAAACGTTTTGATTTAAGTAATATTGTTTATATATTATTAAATATATTTTAATAAAACAACGAGAAGTCAATTTATAGAAGCAAATGACCAAAACACCCAAATGTATAAGTTACACTTCGTGTAACATTGTTTATCAATGATTTTAGTCTATATTTTGACAAGGGTACGAGTCACGTAACGTAAAGTGCAAGTTTTCTAAGCGTACGAAGCTTCGTTTGAAAAACCGGAACCAGGACATATGTCGAGTGACAACGTACGAATTATCGGAACAAAAATTACAATTTAACTACGCATATAAATATAATATAATATATATAATTATATAAATTAAATATATTATATATAAAATATTAATAAAACCGTCGGCCGCCTAAATAATTGAGCAATGAGAGCTGGCCAAAGAGCTCATGCGATCGCATGACTCTAAGGCACAACCCCCATGCGATCACATAGGGGGTTGGTGGCAGCCACATCCATTTAAGTCGATCGAATTCGCGTTTTTAACATTCATAATTCATCTCTCGATCTCTCTCTCTCTCTGATATACATATACATATTTATTTATTTATTTATTTATTATTATTAAAGATTATTATTATTAGTAGTATTAGTATTATTATTATTTAAACATAAAATACTACGACGAGGTTCTGCTCGCATGTTTTCAAAATGGGTTTTCGAGAGGGTTAGAGCTAAGGAAATTATGAGTTATAATTACGGAGGTTATGGGTATTGTTCGGGGGTATGTTCGTGAGGTCAACCTAGTGATTATCATCTCCGTTGCGTCTACGTACTTTCCTGCAATATTGAATCTCAATATTGATATGTGAGTATTCATACCTTATCTTTTATATATTAATAGTGTATCCCTAACTAGTGCTCGAATAGATATGAACATGCATGCTTGTATATTTAATTTCGTCGTAACAATGTTTATGATAGATCATGAATTTAATACATATGCTACTGAGTTAAGGTATATGATATGCATGTCGTTGGAAAGCTGGCGAAAAATTAATAACTTTTCATTTAGAAAGCGTATGATTTCGATGAACGGATTAAAAGATCTCGTCAATTGAATTATCTATAATTTTAAGTATTATTGTTAAAATGATTACTATTATTATTATCGTTATCGTTATCGTTATCGTTATCGTCGTTATTATCGTCATTATTATTATTATTATCTAATAATCAATATTATTATTATTATTATTATTATTATTATTATTATTATTATTATTATTATTAAAATAATTATTATTTTTATCAAAACTATTATTTTATTATTTTTATTAAAACTATCATTAATATTAAAACTATCATTTTTATTAAAATTATGATTTTAAAAGAAATATCATTGTTATTATTAAAAATCATTATTATTATCATTTTAGTATTATTATTATTATTAAAAATTATCATTTTGAATAAAATTATTATTTTTAGAAAATATTATTACTATTACAGTTAATAATAAAAAGTATCGTTATTATTAAAATTATCATGATTAGAATTATTATTTTATTATAATTAATATCATCATTAGTAAATATAAATATTGTTATTGTTATTATTAGTAGAATAATAATAATTATTATTATTATTACAAAATAATATAACTTTTACTCATTATTATTATTATCAATATTATTTTATCGAATAAATATGTGATACAAAGATATTTTTACCACACGTAATATAATTACATTAGTAATACATACTACTATATTTTTATGATATCAAGTGAACTTTATAAATTTTATTACTTGAGATATATAAAAGTATATTTTTTTTATCATATATAATTTTAATATAAATTTTATTAATAAATGAATTGTATTAATTACTCCAATAAAATCTGATAGATATATGTAACTACATATAACGACTATATTTAAATTATATAATAAACATGTATAGATTTTGAAAGCCATTTTGGGTCAAGTTGACTTTTGTTGACTCTTGCATGATGATCTCGAGCATTAGGATTTTGATACACTATGACTTGACCTAAATTGTTAAACAGATATTGACCAACATATAAATATATATATATATAATTAATATAGGTTCGTGAATCCGAGGCCAACCCTACACTTGTTCAATGACGACGTATGTATTTATACTACGAAATACAGTATTGTGAGTTTCATTACTCCCTTTTAAATGCTTTTGCAATATATATTTTTGGGACTGAGAATACATGCTGTAACGACCCGGAAATTTCCGACCAAATTTAAACCTTTATCTTTATAAGTTTCCGACACGATAAGCAAAAACCCTAATGTTAAGTCTAGAAAGTCTGAAATCTATATCTGGTTAACTAGTTACCCTCTTGACCAAGCCTGACGATTCACGAACGTTTATGTGTATATAGATATGTATATATTTAAATAAATATATATATATAAATATTTTTTTTTAAAATATAAATTACGTTGTAAGTGTCAGAATTAATTATGTAAATAATAATATATAATAAATATTATCCTGAAAATATATATATACATATAAATAAAGTGTATAGAATATATATTTTGTGATGTCGAAGTATTTAGTAAACAATGGTAACGCTCAATTGCCACTAAATTGATATTAAACGAGTTAAAAAAAAAAAAAAAAAACTTATGTAATTTTAAAATAAACGGTGATTCGAAAATAAGCTTTATGAATTTTAGGCTTATTATTAATATATTTAGATGTTGTTTGTCAAATTTTAAAACTTTTAATATTTTACTTGGGGTTGGGAGTGAATAATTAGTGTAATTTTTATTTATTAGTCAATGACCGAATTTTATATCATAATGACTGAAATAAATAAAGACATCTAATTTTAAAAATTTGGGATTTTAGGAACACTTTTATGTGTTAACTGTTTAGCAATGGACACGATATAATTCCCCGTTAAAACTGTCGGCAGAGTGAGAAGGCTGCTAAATTTTCTTACACGTTTTTAAAGATTAATCATATTATTATATTATTTTTTTTGTATGATAAATGCTAGTGACATTTCACCACCACTCACTTTCTGCACAAAGACATCTCAATATATTATTTACCATATTAATTATTAATTATGTTCTATCATTTCAATACTCTCTACCCGTTTTTCATTTAACCCACACGACACCACCGGCCACCGCCCTATCACCACCATACTACCGACTACCTCCTCCGTCGACCACCTTGCATCTCTCTCTCCTCCTTCTCTCTTATTTTTCTTCTTCATGAAACCCAAGAATCATTTTCCATCACCAACCATTGAACACCATTTCCATTACATTCGAGCCATCCCCACTTCCACCACTAATAACCTTGATCACCTAGCCACCTCCACCACCGTTGGCTTATCACCACCAACCGCCACCATCAACAAACCACCACTTCACCACCTTTCTTGATAGAATTATACATCACCACCCGTTAATAATTACAACCGTTCCACCCACTTAAATCCACCATGAAGTACCCATGATGCTACTGTAAGTCTAGGCTTCCGGTTCTGAGAAATAAGGAAGAAGAACAGTAGCGAAATGATGATGTTACATAAGCACAACGATGAAAGATGATGATGTACATGATCGAAGTTAATGATGACGAGTGAAGTGATGATGTTATGACTAAAATGATGTACGATGAAAAGGATAACCACGATGTTGGTGAGTGACAATTTAGGTGGTGATGTTACAGTAATACATAATGATGATGATAGTTTAAGATGATTTTGATGATGAAGGATGATGTCGAGATGATGATGATGCGTTTGATTAAGGAAGACAAACAGTTTGCATAGTTTAAGTTATTAAACGAACGTTTCATAACACGAATTGATCACGTGGTTCAATGGTTTGGGAAGCTTCGATTATTCGATAGGTCGTGGGATCGAAACCTGGCTAATACATTTATTTTCTTTTTAAAATGCTGTGTAAACTTGGGCTGGGGTAGTGGGCCGTAAACTTGTTTAAGTAATTGGGCCGAGACCTCTTAGTTACCTTGGGCCAAAATGATGGAAATATTAGGATGGAAATCGAAAACAGTTAAAAAGGTTTAAGTATCTAAACAAAGCAGAAGTAGCAGAGACGGATCTATGGTTTAGAAGTGTTACTGATAGCCGAGAGGTCTCGGGTTCGATCCTGGGCGTGTGCGTTTTTTTTTGTGAAAAAAAGCTTAAGAGGTAGCTTTCTAAATATTATTATTATTTGTTATTATTATTATTAAGTTATTATAAATATCATCATTTTTAATATTAATATGATTATTATTAATAGTTTGGTTATTATTAAAAACTACTATCATTATATATATATATTTTTTTTACAAAAATTATTATTTTATTACCATTAAAACTATTAATATTGTTATTATCAATTATTATCTATATCATTATTAAGCTAATATGAACATAAAAATTTTCTTTAAATGACGTTGTTAAAATTACAAGTTTTAAAATAAAGAGAATAGATATAAAATTATATTTAAAGTACATAACTTAACTATATAAATACTTATATATATATAATATGAAAATGTATAATAATTAATAAAAATTTACAAATTATTAAATATAACTAATACACCACTAATAATAATATATAAACTTATTCGATTACAAATGTGTGTATTAATAAATATACAAATGTTATAGGTTCGTGAATCCGAGGCCAACCTTATACGTGTTCAATGATGTTATATGTATTTTTACTACAAAATACATTAGGTGAGTATATAGTCCCACTTTTAAACTCTAAATATTTCGGGATGAGAATACATGTATTTTATATTTTACGTTATGGACACAAGTAACTGAAAAATATATTCTACGTTGAGTTGTACCACTGGCATACTTCCCTGTAGCTTGGTAACTAATATTTACAGCGGTATTGTAAACGCGAATCCTGTTGATAGATCTATCGGGCCTGACAACCCCAACCGGACTGGACGACCAGTATTCAACGGTTGCACAGTACTTCGTTTCGTGACTACACTTGGTACGGTGTAGTAAGATTTCATAATAAAGGGAATATGCGACGTGATTAAATGTTAAGTATGGTTACCAAGTGCTCAACCACTTAGAATATTTTTATTAAAATGTTTACATATGAAATCTTGTGGTCCATAGTTATTACGCTGCTAGCATCAAACCTATATATCTCACCAACTTTATGTTGACATTTTAAAGCATGTTATTCTCAGGTACGAATTAAGTCTTCCGCTGTGCATTTGCTCGTGTTAAGGATATTACTTGGAGTCGATCATCGCAATGGAACCAAATGTTGATGACTTTGTCCAGATGGATTGGGTCAGGTCGTCTCATGTGGTATCAGAGCGTTGGTCTTAGCGAACCAGGTCTCCCATTAGTGTGTCTAACTGGTAGTTGTTAGGATACATTAGTGAGTCTGGACTTCGACCGTGTTTACATGTCAAAAGTTTTGCTTATCATATCTAGTCGGAAACCATCTGCTTATCATCCTTAGGGAATTGTCTGCTTATCATTCTTTAGTCTAGACACGTCTTACTGCATTTAGTGCATCGATAGTGTATAGACAAAATTCATATCTTAGCGCATCTGTGAACTTGCTTGCCATATGCCGTAAGTTCCTCTGTAGGCTACGAAATCTTTAGTATTATAGATATTCTATGAAGTTAGAATATCATCCTATATTTGAAAATCATTTCACATCAAAGATTCTTCTCAAATTGCCCTCTTGGCGATGAACCTGAAAGCACTTACCGGCGAACCTGTTCGAGAAACCATTTACCCTCTCATTTCTAGAGTATCCTGTCACGATTATATATTATCCTATATTTGAATCTTACTCACCCGCTCGTTGCAATCGTCAATCATCCCGACATAATATAAGGAGTTAACAAACTACGTGATCGAGTAATGGCTTTGGAGAATCTGGTGTGGAGACACCAGTAGCAGCACCAGCAGCATAATCCATATCACCATCATCAACGCCGACAATACTCTTATCACCCCAACCACAATCACGTCATAAATCTCAACGTCACGATCTATACCTCGGATATCAACATCACACGCCTCAATAACCACATCTGTACTTCAAGTATAATCTTCGTTCTATATAGCGTGCTACATCGATTACCTTCGCTTTACGTAACGTTCTACCTCATATATCTTCGTTCGACATGGTGATTATGTAATCTCCAATGTTTTAGAGATCATGTAATCCAGTATTAACGATAAATCAAATGAGTTTAATATCTTATTGACTCATTAAATCCATAATTACATCTGACGAAAATATATATTCAAGTATATCTTCATAAAGATTGTAATTAAAAATTCTTTTGTACAAACTGTTAATGATGAAAATATTTTAACGGGTGGGTAGTACCCGAGGAATATTTAGATTTCACATTAATAAGTTACACTGTACATTCTTTGAATCTGGTTCAACGGTCATCTATTATCCTACTTACAACCACCGATATTTGCATCCGCTCACCCCAGAATAACCATTTTCATTCAAATTTCATATTCGGATTTTGAATCCAACAAGTGGCATAATGAAGAAAATATTGGACATGATAAAAAAATGTTAGAAACAAACGAATTAATTAATTGAAATTGTGATAGGATTACACGCTAACTGTTCCGGCTAACTGTTCCCAGCTAACTGATTAACATTTAATTTATCGCAATTTACATTCTCGCAATTTTTTTTTTATCGTCATTTAATTTCTGTTATTTACTTTTATGCATTTTAAGTCGGGACACATGTACGCAATACGTCGGATTAATTCTGAGACAACACGGTGCATGGGTCATGATATACATTTATTTATTTTACGAATTTAAATAACGGGACACGTATACAAGGTTTCGACTTATCATATTGACCCATATATATATATATTTCGGAACAACCGTAGACACTCTATATGTGAAGGTGGGAATTGGCTATACAGGGTCAGAGTTGATTCCAAAATATATATATACTTTGAGTTGTGATCGACACTGAGACCGGTACACGGGTCACGATACGTATTAATATTATATATTAAATTATATTATTGAACTATCGAACTATTGGACTATTGAGCTGCTAACTTTGGACAATTGAAATGAATTAAAATATTGATTATAACATATGAAACTAAATAATTCTTCAAGCTTGCCACTTGATTTCATCTTAAACCTCATTTATACCTCGACAGTTACAATTTGCGTTTAAATCTTTCATGATTTTTTGAAAATCCCTCAATCGAGAAATTGAACTAATCGCACTTCATCTACGAAAGAAAAGATTTTTGCATATAGTTATGCAACTAAAAACTCTCGGAAACTGAGTCAACGTAGCAGTGTTAATTTCTTTAGTGTTATTATTACCCAAAATAACTTTACAATCCCTTTCCAAATTAGCCAATTTTGTCACAGCTCCAGCAAATTAACTTCGACTTCTCAGTAAGACCAGTCTTATTATAACCTCGATATATACACCTTGTCCTTGCGTCATCGTTATCGGAAAACCTTTTATATTCCACCATACTATCATAAGCGTTTAATCATCTAAAAACACAATTCGCCCAAAAACACCTCGGATTGATAATCGACGATTCAGATATGACTGCATTAAATGCAGAGGAAACAGTAAAATTTTAGATGACCTAAATGGCCAAAAGTTTGATGATAAAGAAGGAAATGTTAGGAACGCTCGATAGAAAATTTAGTGTTGAAAAATGGATTGAGCTAACCGTGAAGGAAACAAAGAACAAATACAAGGAATGAACCTGCCTTCAAATAACGCAAATGATTCAGTGTCTGTTGAAACCGTCAGTATGAACCCTACTCCTTATTCTAAACTTTTTCAGATGATATTATTCATCATCATCTTATCTTAGATATTATAAGATATCTTCATATTTTCCGCTATACATATTCTCCATATTTCTAAAGATATTTTCACAACTATTCCTATCTGCAATCATCTATCTCCCCGTAATATCTGCGTTACAACATAAAAGAAACTGTGTTAGTTCTAAATTCTGAAATCTTCAAGTTTAAAATATGAATGTTTTGAAGCAGTGTTGGGAACTGATGCGTGAATTAGTATAATATAATGAAACTTGATCAACTTCATTATATTACAGTAAGTCATGTTAAGTTCCTAATGGAATGTGATGATTCACAGTACCGTCATCATGTGCCATGTTACACGGCTCTTACATTCCATCTAATCCCCAAACGTATTAGGAACATACCGTCTTGATAGTTCGATCTCTTCCAGGATATTCTGGTAATTGGACAAATCAAAATCGTGCCATTACCATTTCTTTCTAAGAGCATTAGCTATGTTTACACCTATGAATTTCGGATCATTACTCGCTTGACTTGAGGACGGGAAGAAGAAACGAAGGGACAATGTCTCGAAATAAAAATTGGAGTATAAATAGCAGCAAATAGAAGAGAGTATTAATTGTGGATGACAATGATTATAGAAGACCGAAGCAGGAACATCGAAGTATAAGGGAAGATATCAAACTCAACAACCACTCAGAAATTACAAACCGTGTATATCAATACGTATTGCAACGTAAAGACACGGGAGAATTAGAAACATTATAATTCCAAGAAAATCATAAAAGTGAATAGATTCTTCTGGCGGCAGATGAAAGAGAAGAATGAAAGATATGAAAGTTAGAAGTATAATAAGGATTAGGATTGGATGAAGCATATTAAGGAATAAGTAGAGGAAGAAAGAATAGAAGATGAAGGAAGTAAGGAAGGGAAGGAGGTGGATTTATAGTGAAATATCCGACAAAGAAATCGAAACAGATTGCCGCATTAAATTAAAGAAGATCCCGATCGCCGAAAAATCAAATCTTAATACGTAAGATTTTCTTTAAATCCCTTAAATCCCGAAAATCAATCCTAACCACGTCATCGGTTCAAACAATTCCATATTTACTCATTTCATTTTTTTTGTGATAGCTTCACTCGTACGCTTCACATGATCGAATTATTTTATCTATATCTTTCAATACTGATAAAACTCCATTAATACCTCATATTTGTCATGAAAACATTCCTATTGTTTCTATGACAACCTCTACTAAATTTCGGGGACGAAATTTCTTTAACGGGTGGGTACTGTAACGACCCGGAAATTTCCGACCAAATTTAAACCTTTATCTTTATAAGTTTCCGACACGATAAGCAAAAACCCTAATGTTAAGTCTAGAAAGTCTGAAATCTATATCTGGTTAACTAGTTACCCTCTTGACCAAGCCTGACGATTCACGAACGTTTATGTGTATATAGATATGTATATATTTAAATAAATATATATATATAAATATTTTTTTTTAAAATATAAATTACGTTGTAAGTGTCAGAATTAATTATGTAAATAATAATATATAATAAATATTATCCTGAAAATATATATATACATATAAATAAAGTGTATAGAATATATATTTTGTGATGTCGAAGTATTTAGTAAACAATGGTAACGCTCAATTGCCACTAAATTGATATTAAACGAGTTAAAAAAAAAAAAAAAACTTATGTAATTTTAAAATAAACGGTGATTCGAAAATAAGCTTTATGAATTTTAGGCTTATTATTAATATATTTAGATGTTGTTTGTCAAATTTTAAAACTTTTAATATTTTACTTGGGGTTGGGAGTGAATAATTAGTGTAATTTTTATTTATTAGTCAATGACCGAATTTTATATCATAATGACTGAAATAAATAAAGACATCTAATTTTAAAAATTTGGGATTTTAGGAACACTTTTATGTGTTAACTGTTTAGCAATGGACACGATATAATTCCCCGTTAAAACTGTCGGCAGAGTGAGAAGGCTGCTAAATTTTCTTACACGTTTTTAAAGATTAATCATATTATTATATTATTTTTTTTGTATGATAAATGCTAGTGACATTTCACCACCACTCACTTTCTGCACAAAGACATCTCAATATATTATTTACCATATTAATTATTAATTATGTTCTATCATTTCAATACTCTCTACCCGTTTTTCATTTAACCCACACGACACCACCGGCCACCGCCCTATCACCACCATACTACCGACTACCTCCTCCGTCGACCACCTTGCATCTCTCTCTCCTCCTTCTCTCTTATTTTTCTTCTTCATGAAACCCAAGAATCATTTTCCATCACCAACCATTGAACACCATTTCCATTACATTCGAGCCATCCCCACTTCCACCACTAATAACCTTGATCACCTCGCCACCTCCACCACCGTTGGCTTATCACCACCAACCGCCACCATCAACAAACCACCACTTCACCACCTTTCTTGATAGAATTATACATCACCACCCGTTAATAATTACAACCGTTCCACCCACTTAAATCCACCATGAAGTACCCATGATGCTACTGTAAGTCTAGGCTTCCGGTTCTGAGAAATAAGGAAGAAGAACAGTAGCGAAATGATGATGTTACATAAGCACAACGATGAAAGATGATGATGTACATGATCGAAGTTAATGATGACGAGTGAAGTGATGATGTTATGACTAAAATGATGTACGATGAAAAGGATAACCACGATGTTGGTGAGTGACAATTTAGGTGGTGATGTTACAGTAATACATAATGATGATGATAGTTTAAGATGATTTTGATGATGAAGGATGATGTCGAGATGATGATGATGCGTTTGATTAAGGAAGACAAACAGTTTGCATAGTTTAAGTTATTAAACGAACGTTTCATAACACGAATTGATCACGTGGTTCAATGGTTTGGGAAGCTTCGATTATTCGATAGGTCGTGGGATCGAAACCTGGCTAATACATTTATTTTCTTTTTAAAATGCTGTGTAAACTTGGGCTGGGGTAGTGGGCCGTAAACTTGTTTAAGTAATTGGGCCGAGACCTCTTAGTTACCTTGGGCCAAAATGATGGAAATATTAGGATGGAAATCGAAAACAGTTAAAAAGGTTTAAGTATCTAAACAAAGCAGAAGTAGCAGAGACGGATCTATGGTTTAGAAGTGTTACTGATAGCCGAGAGGTCTCGGGTTCGATCCTGGGCGTGTGCGTTTTTTTTTGTGAAAAAAGGCTTAAGAGGTAGCTTTCTAAATATTATTATTATTTGTTATTATTATTATTAAGTTATTATAAATATCATCATTTTTAATATTAATATGATTATTATTAATAGTTTGGTTATTATTAAAAACTACTATCATTATATATATATATTTTTTTTACAAAAATTATTATTTTATTACCATTAAAACTATTAATATTGTTATTATCAATTATTATCTATATCATTATTAAGCTAATATGAACATAAAAATTTTCTTTAAATGACGTTGTTAAAATTACAAGTTTTAAAATAAAGAGAATAGATATAAAATTATATTTAAAGTACATAACTTAACTATATAAATACTTATATATATATAATATGAAAATGTATAATAATTAATAAAAATTTACAAATTATTAAATATAACTAATACACCACTAATAATAATATATAAACTTATTCGATTACAAATGTGTGTATTAATAAATATACAAATGTTATAGGTTCGTGAATCCGAGGCCAACCTTATACGTGTTCAATGATGTTATATGTATTTTTACTACAAAATACATTAGGTGAGTATATAGTCCCACTTTTAAACTCTAAATATTTCGGGATGAGAATACATGTATTTTATATTTTACGTTATGGACACAAGTAACTGAAAAATATATTCTACGTTGAGTTGTACCACTGGCATACTTCCCTGTAGCTTGGTAACTAATATTTACAGCGGTATTGTAAACGCGAATCCTGTTGATAGATCTATCGGGCCTGACAACCCCAACCGGACTGGATGACCAGTATTCAACGGTTGCACAGTACTTCGTTTCGTGACTACACTTGGTACGGTGTAGTAAGATTTCATAATAAAGGGAATATGCGACGTGATTAAATGTTAAGTATGGTTACCAAGTGCTCAACCACTTAGAATATTTTTATTAAAATGTTTACATATGAAATCTTGTGGTCCATAGTTATTACGCTGCTAGCATCAAACCTATATATCTCACCAACTTTATGTTGACATTTTAAAGCATGTTATTCTCAGGTACGAATTAAGTCTTCCGCTGTGCATTTGCTCGTGTTAAGGATATTACTTGGAGTCGATCATCGCAATGGAACCAAATGTTGATGACTTTGTCCAGATGGATTGGGTCAGGTCGTCTCACATGCGCTGTTTTATAAATGTTTGACGAAATAGACACAAGTAATTGAAACTACATTATATGGTTGGATTATCGAAATCGAATATCGCCCCTTCAAGTCTGGTAACCTAAGAATTAGGGAAATGGCCCCTACTTGACGTGAAGTCGTGAATCATAAAGATAGATGTATGGGCCTAACAAACCCCATTCTGGAATCTGGAATCATTTCTTGTCGGAAATTACCTGCTTATCATTCTTAGTCTAGACACATCTTACTGCATTGATTGCATGAATAGTGTATAGACAAAATTCATATCTTAGCGTATCTGCTAACTCATATCTTAGCGTATTTGTTACTGTAAATTTTGCCTGACATATTCAGTAAATTCCTCCGTAATCTACGAAATCTTTTACTCTATATATATAGATATTCTATGTAATTAGAATACCATCCGATAGCCGAAAATCATTTCATATCGAAAAATCCTTTATTCAATCGTACGAAATGGAACTCGCCACCAGTTCAAGTTCCTCGAATTCCGATATGGAGTTTCACTCGAGCTCCGAAAGCAGTGTGACCGGAATGGATCAACCAATAAGCCATAATCTATTCTGGATGAATTGGGGATGGGTTCGTAGCCGACTAAACCAATGGAGACAAGAGGAAGGCGATCCCTTCCATCCACCACATTTCCCTCTTAGTGAAGAACCTGAAGCACTTACCGGCGAACCTGTTCGTAATACCATTTTCTCTCTCATTTCCAGGGTATCTCGTCATAACTATATACTATCTCAAATTCTAGATCTTATTCATCCACTCGTCCGAACCAACAATCACCCTGGTGTAATAGAAGAAGTCAACGAGCTTCGCACTCGGGTAGTGACTTTGGAGGATATGGCGCGAAGATTACAAGCACCATCAGCAACACCAGTACCACCAACAATATCCACATCTCACACCTCAACGTCACAATCTGCACCTCGAGCATCAACGCCATACGCACCATAGATACCAAGGAATACCAACAACAATAACTGATGAAGTATTGATTCATAACTTCATTAGAGAAACATTCTGCGATGATTATGTAATCTCTAAAGTCTTAGAGATTATCTATTCTAGCTTTAACCATAAATCAGATGAGTGGACCAAAATGATAGAAGGAAGAGTAGAAACCCTGACCGGAATGGTGCACGATTTACAAGCTAGACTAATTTTACCAACAGCATTAACAGTATCGTCAGTATCACCAGCGCCGTCAGTGATGTCAGCATCACCAGCATCAGCAGCACTTACAACATCACAAGCTTCGCCAGATCCATAATCACCGCCAACATCATCACTAATCAACAACAAGTATGTCATATCAACGAGTTCTAAAGTGTTAACTCATTTCCACTGAAAAATTTATATATATATAAATTTTGGCAACCATAGTATATCTTTTCGTACTAAGCTGTTATGTATGAATTGGATAAGGGTAGATACTACTCGGTTAATTCATATTACTAGTATGCAATGATGTACATTCTTCGTTAACAACTTAGTCATCGTTAAGCTACCACCTATGTTTCAACTCAAGGAATTCCAATTCATAACAAATCAAGTGTATTAATCAATTACATGGTTGATTTTACACTTTCATCTTCGATGTACTCGAAACTTTCTAAGAAACATCATTCGTGTCTTATGAAATTCACAAGAATCCTACGAACAACAACATCATTCATCGACAAATAATGAAGTATTAATTAAAATTTTCATTTACGATGAAGAATTTCTCCACGAAGATTATATAATTTCTAAAGTCTTAGAAATTATTCATTTCTAACCCAACTATAAACCAAATGAGTTTAATTTAACATTAGCTCATTAAATTAATATTACATCTAAAGAAAATATACACACATATATATTTTCATAAAGACTGTAATAAAATTCAGTTGTACCAAATATTACTTGTGACATTTTTTTAACGGGTAGGTAATACCCGAGAGATATATAAATTCACAATTAATATATTATATCCTTCGATTCCGATTCAGCAAATCATCAACTCTACTCACTACTCTCACAACAATATACATTCTTTCATAGAAATCAAAACAACCATTCTCATTCAAATTCGATTGCATATTCTGATTTTGACAAATCAAAATCCAAGTCAAGATTTAACAGAATATATCACTCATAGATTTCTACATCCTTCAAAGCTATACTTTGACTTCAAAACTGTGATAGAACATCACTTCTATTCATAAAACCCAGAAAAATATTCGTATCATTAAAAATTCTAGAACATCACATGTATATTGACAATTACAATCTGCGTTCAAACCCTTCATGATTCTTGAAAATACCTCAACTAAGGAACAATCGAGAGGATGAACCAATCACACGATACATAAGAAGAATATATGCACCTGGAAGACACTTGAAACCTAAGTAAAAGTTTAACACATATCTGCGTCAGATCCTTTGGCATTTATTACCAAAAAATAACTTTACAATCCCTTTTCAAAGTAGCAAATCCTGTCACAACTCCAGCAAGTCAACTTCAACTTTTCAGTCGAAACAGTCTTATTATAACTTCGATATATACGTTGCCCTTTCGCCATCATTACCGGGGATCCTTTTACATTCCACCATATTAACAGTAAACGTATCAACAACTTCGTTACCCTTTAACTTAAGCCTTTCAGAAAAATCACTATACTTATTCATTAAGACCCTATGATGTACTCATCTGCATCTTGTAATGATAATTGCCATACCAAAAAGCTTGAATCATTGTTCTCGAATTTCGCAACAATTCTACGCCAACAGTTATATATACACATATAACTTCTATCTCTAAGACTTACATACTTCGAATGTGAAGTTTCTGAAAAACACCCTAAACTGCGATCTAGTTCTCGAAATTCTGAAAAATGCTAATGAAGCAGCAAAAAAAAAAAACTGCAAATGACCTTAACAGCCAACAGTTTGATGATAAAGAATAGTGTGTTGGCAAAGTTCAGAAAAAGAGAAGATTTGATACTGAAAAATGGATTGAGCAAACCATGAAGGAGGCAGTGGACAAATCACATAGACTAAACCTTCCTTCAAAGAATCCAAATGATTCAGTATATGCTGAATTCATTAATGAATACCTTACTCATGACTCTAAACCTTTACGAACAAATCTTTTTCATCATCCAGCGATATTAGAAATTCTAAGATATCATCGTATCTTTTATTATAAATATCCTCGATATTTCTGAAGATATCTTCATAACTAATCTTATCTGAAATTAATTATCTCTTCGCGCTATCTGTATTAAATCATAAAGAAAACTGTTTAGTTTCTATAAACCTTTGAGGTTAAAATATGAATGTTTTTGAAGTAATGTTGGGAACTGAAGCATGAGTTAGTATAATATAATGACACTTGATCAACGTGATTATATTACAGTAAGTCATGCTGAGTTTCTAATGGAACGTGATGATTCACAGACCATAACGTCATCATGTACCATGTTATACGACTCTTACATTCTATCTAATCTCCAAACACATTAAGAACATATCTTCTTGATAGTTCTATTTTTCCGGATATTCTAGTAATTTGACAAATCAAGATCGTATAATTACAATTTCCTTCTTAGAACATTAATCATGTTCATTTCAAAATTCATACTTACGAATTCTGGACCATTATTCGCTTGATTTAAAGTCGGGAAGAGAAAACAAAAGAATGAAGCTCCGAAATAAAAATGAGAATTTAAAACGCAGTAAATAGGGGAGAGCATTAACTGTGGATGTCAATGATTATGGGAAGACAAGAGCAGGGACTCCGAAAAATAAGGAAAGATATTAAGCCGACGATAGCGTATAAATTACAAACCGTATATATCAATAAGTATTGCAACGTAAAGACACGGGAGAACTAAAAACACTATAAAACCAAGAGTATAGTAGAAGTGAATAGATTCCTTCGGTGGCAGATGAAAAAGAAGAATGACAGATATGAAAGTTTGGAGTATATCAAGAATCAGAACTGGATGAAGCATATTGACGAATGCTTTAAAATATAAATTGAGGGAGAAAGAATAGAAGGTGTGAGATGTGGAATTGAAGAAACGAAGGGGGTGGATATATAGTAAGATATCCGACAGAGCAATCAAAACAAGTTATCGCATTTAATCAAAGCGGATCCTAAATTCCTTAATTACCGAAGAATCAAATCTTATTACGAAGATTTTCTCAAAATCCCTTGAACTCCGGAAATCAATCCTATCTAAGTCAAAAGATATGACGAATTTACACTTACTCATTTCACTCTTTTGCGATAGCTTCATTCGTACTCTTTACAAAATCAAATTATTTTATCTATATTACTCAATGATGATAAAACTTTATTTATCAACTTATATTCGTCATAATAACATTCTTATGTTATCTATGACGACCTCGATCAAATTTCGGAGACAAAAATTTCTTTAAAGGGTAGGTATTGTGACAACCCGGAAATTTCTGACCAAATTCAAACTTTATCTTTATATTATTCCGACACGAAAAGCAAAGTTTGTTAAGTTGAATTTCAAAGATTTTAAAACGTGTTCATACATTCATTTAACCTCGACTAAACCCCGACGATTCACGAACCATTATATAACTAGATATGAATATATATGTATATATGTAGGTATAGATATTATAACTTGAAAACGTTAATAAAGTATTAGATGTATAATACTTTTCATGAACGTATTCGTTTCATTATATTCATAAGCGAAATTAAAAGATAATATCAAGTGATTGATTTATCAGATATATTAAGTTATGATTACGGGTCTCTGTTGTGAGGTCCACTGTGATTTAAGAAATTTGTCCTTCTTATCAGTATTCGGAATATTTGGTAAAGTGATTTACAAGTAAGAACAAAAGTGTCATTAACGAGAGTTAGTCAAAAGTTAGTGGAGATTCCCGTTTAATTTTCAAAAGCATACTTTACAGTGATTGCCTCGTGTCCCTTGGTAAATTAATTATTGTAACTTCTATTATTTAAACGAGTTTAAATTATATAAAACGGACTTTGAAATATAATTAATTTTGAAAAACTAAATATTATATAAAATAAATATTCCAATTATATATATAAATTATATTTCTAAGTGAAGATATATGTATATATATATTTTACAAAGTAATATTAATATAGTTATAAAACGTTTTGATTTAAGTAATATTGTTTATATATTATTAAATATATTTTAATAAAACAACGAGAAGTTAATTTATAGAAGCAAATGACCAAAACACCCAAATGTATAAGTTACACTTCATGTAACATTGTTTATCAATGATTTTAGTCTATATTTTGACAAGGGTACGAGTCACGTAACGTAAAGTGCAAGTTTTCTAAGCGTACAAAACTTCGTTTGAAAAACCAGAACCAGGACATATGTCGAGTGACAACGTATGAATTATCGAAAAAAAATTACAATTTAACTACGCATATAAATATAATATATATATATATATATATATATATATATATATATATATATATATATATATATATATATATATATATATATATATATATATATATATATATATATATATATATATATATATATATATAATTATATAAATTAAATATATTATATATAAAATATTAATGTAACATCCCGATTTTTCCATACGTGATTTAAGGTACGTAATTGATCTTAAGAACGTTTATACTTGATCGTATATGTGTTTAAATGATTTAAAGTTTAGTGTCATTTGGAACTTCACCTAGAAGTTTAGTGTCATTTGGAACTTCACCTGGAAGTTTAGTGTCATTTGGAACTTCACCTGAAAGTTTAGTGTCATTTGGAACTTCACCTGGAAGTTTAGTGTCATTTGGAACTTCACCTGGAAGTTTAGTGTCATTTGGAAGTTCACCTGGAAGTGTAGTGTCACCTGGAAGTTCACCTAGAAATTCACCTGAAAGTTCACCTGGAATTAAGTTGTTTTAAATTAAATTGTAAAAAGGAAGGGCATTTTGGTATTTTCACTTGGGGGACGAATTTAAGACCCCAAGGTCAGATCTAGAGTGTCATTTACTCTTCTTTCACCTACCTTATCCTTTCCACTTCAATTTTAGAGAGAGAAACTCTTTGAGAGAGATAAAGCTCAAATCAAGGAGGAAGAAGCTTGATCCGGGTAAAAGCTCGAGTGTTAAAGTTGTTCATCCATCCACTAGCTACGTTTTGATTATGGTGGTATGTCCTAACTTTGATTTCCTTGTTTTAATTTGTTTAAGGGTTAAGGTTTTGGGTTAGTGATGAACATAAAACCCATATTTGATGATTTTGGGTATTTTTGGGTAAGATTGGGGTCATGAGGACCCAAGGATGACTAACATAGGGTTTTAATGTGATATATGGTGTTTATGCATCTTAAATGGTTAGTAAAAGCACTAGCACACCTAGATATCATTTTAAATGGGTGAACTTGGGTTAAAATGAGGTGGGGAAACCCTAAGACTTGTAATCTAGGGTTTGGTCATGGGTTTGGTGTTTGTAAGTGTCAATGGTGTTATTAAATCACTAAAACACTTGTTATTGATGAAAGATTTGTTAATGGGACCAAGTTTGACCAAATTGGTAGGTCTAAGTGTTAAAATGGGTCAAATGAGTAATGGTTGACCTAGTTGGGTGAGATGGATATGAAATACCCATAAATGGTGTTAGTTGGTGCTAGTAGACTTTAATCACTAGCTTTTAGTGATTAATAATGAGTCTTGGCCTTTAATGGGCGGTTTTGGCGTAAATGGGTCATTTAATGCAATTGGGTCATTAAATGTTCAAGAGTTAAGTAATGTGGTTAGTTCCACAAGTTTGTGTATTGAATGCGTACTTAATGTATTAGGTACTTTGCTTTGAAGCATACGAAAGTGTTTGATCATCACCGACGTGTTAAGGTGAGTTGAATAATTATGCGTGTACGTATATAATGTATTTATTTGTGTAGTATGAGTTGTGAAGTGTCGATGTGTTAAGACACCACATCTCACGTGACGAGTGAAGTGTCGACGTGTTAAGACACCACTCGGAGTGAAGTATCGACGTGTTAAGATGCCTGTTGAGTCCCCAAAATAATTAAGGATTTAATTATGACAAAACAATATTTATTTGCACTAAAGTGTTATGTGCAGCCAGCACACGTTTGTTTATGTATAGTCAGCTAATATAGCTGTGTCGAGTGTTTAGTATGCTGCCTAGTCTATCAGCACAAGGTAGAAATGTATTCTTCGAATCAGCACAGGATGTGCACCCAGCAAATCAAGAATATCAAGTGACTCAGCATATGAAGGACCAGTAAGTCTGGATATTAGCATACAACACAAGACAGCCATGCTCCATTACAAGCATGGTAGTTTCCCAGAGTGGTCTACATCAACGCACTATTCAACAGAAGTCGAAGACAAAGTTGAACAGAAAAGGACAGGAGTCGGCGGCTGACAAGTGACCTTACAAGACCACGTGGGAATGCAGAAGTGGAACGCATGTGCAGACATGTGTTATACTTTATTCATACCTAGGGAACACAACATTCCATTTGTTTAAATCAAATGGTAGTGCCAAACCGAATTGGTGTGGTCCTGCAAATAGCTACCTAAGAGGAAAGAAGGAGAGCACGCCTTCTGACACAATTGTCCCCACAAGTACAAGGCATCCAATGTACTAGTGGACAATAGATTAATTACACGGTTAATAGAACTACTATATATATTGTTGTATCCACTATTGTAAAAACTAGTGGTGTGGGTTTATCTGTTAGAGTCAAAACCGTGTAATAGCTTTAGTTTATCTCTTAGCTATAATCTAGGTAATCTGTATCAACCAACTATCATTTCCGCCAAGGATAGTTGTGATTCTTTCTGATTTAATCAATAAAGAATAACAGTTGAAAATTACCTGTGACTCTATCTTATTTACTACAGAATACTAAACGTGTTTAACTGACTAGTTAATTAAGAAAAGAATTGTATTCACCCCCCCTCTACAATACTCCTGTTGTTATTAAGGGACCAACAACTGGTATCAGAGCGTCAGTCTTGATAATTAATATCTTGGATCTGAATTCTCTTATGGCTTCGTATTCAAACTCAGCTTACCTTGAGAATGGCTCGTCTAACAGACCACCTAAGTTTGATGAAGATGAGTATGAAACCTGGAAGGCAAGGTTCATGCTCCATCTTGAGTCTGTGGATTCACTCATGCCTGGAATTGCCAAAGATGGCCCTTTTGTTCCCACTGAGACAGTTGGTAGTGCACCAGCAACAGCTGACACTCCTGCCATCCCTGGCAGAGAGGTTATTCTCACTCCCTCTAGATGGGATGATGAGGATAAACGTCGAGTTGGTCTTGACCCTAAAATCATAACCCTGTTAGCCATAACTTTGCCTAACCCACTGTTCAAACTGATCAAGGGAAAAGAAAATGCTAAGCTTATGCTTGACTACCTAGATGTCACCTATGAGGGTATGGGAGAAGTTAGGCAGAACAGGATGATTGCTCTTAAAAGAGAATATGAAATGTTCTTTGCCTATAAGAATGAAACCCTTAAGCAAACCTTCATTAGGTTTAACTCTTTGATAGCAGACCTGACCACTTTAAATGTAACCTACACTGAATTTGAACAAGTGAACAAATTCATTGATGCACTGCCATGTAAATGGAAACCTGTTACTGACCCATTAAGAACCACACAGACCCTAAAGAACTTTAACCTGTCTTCTCTCTACAGTTCCCTTTGGAATCATGAGAAGGCAGAAGCCAAGTTTGAACTTAACATGAAAGAAAACTTTAGGTCTGCCCCCACCACTTCAAAATCATCTAAAAATGATGATGCTGCTCTTATTGCTGCTGCTAAATGGAAGAAAGCTCAAAAAGCTTTACTGGTTCAAAAGTTACTGGCAGAACAAGAGTCAGCTGATAGTGTTGAGGAAAGTTGTACTGGGTCTAAAGAAAGCAGTACAGATGAAAGTGATGTAGAAGGGTTTGCTGAAGGTATGGCTCTGCTGGCTAGGCAGTTCAAAAGGTTCAATCGTAGTAGAACCAGCAAGTCATACAAAGGGAGCAAAAAGCCAAATGCTAGGTACAACAGCAAGTCAGTCAAGGGTCCTAAATCTGAGTGCTTTAATTGTGGGAAGGTTGGACATTTTGCTGCTGAATGCATGTCCAAGAAACCTTCCACGTCACATGCTAACTCTTTCTCAAAAGCTGATAAGTACAAAAACAAGTACAAAGCTATGAAAGCTCAGATGAAGGAAAGTGCAAAGACTGACAAGAAGGGTAAACAGCCAGAAAAGGTTCTAGTTGCTGAACATCATGACTGGGATGAAGCCAGCACGTCCTCGTCTTCTGATAGTGATACTGATGATGATGGTGCTGGTTATGCTACTGGTAAAAAGCTGTGTTTGATGGCCAAAGAAGTCGAGGAGTCTGATGAGGAAGATGGTGGTAGTACGTTTTTGGCTGATATGAGGGAAGCTGATCAAAACAGAGATTCTCCTCAATGGAAAACTGAAATGATGTATAAGGTTGATAATTTTCGAACTTATACTGATGATGAAAAAGCTGAAATGTTTGACTACCTAAGAATTGATTTATGCAGAAGCTGCAAACGTGAAGAGAGTTTGAAATCTAATAACAAATCTTTAAATGAAAAACTCAAAGGCAAAAATGATGAAATTAAGATCTTAAAAGATACAATTTCCAAACTTGAAAAACAAAACTTTGCTTTAGAAACTCTTCACGTTGAGGCAGCAGAAGTCAAGACCCAGCTGGACAATCTCAAAAGAGTTGTTGCTTCATGGTGCACATCTGCTCAACGCACAGCTAAATGTGTTAATGAGCAGGTGCCTGCCCAAGTTCAAGCCTTCTTTGCTGGTGACTATGCTGCTGCTGCTGCTATTGCAGAAGTTACTTTCATGGACCCGATTCTTGAAACTGATCCTGAAGCTGTCTTGCCAAATACTTTTGCCAAGATAGTTGAAGGTAAAAAGGTTGTGACAAACAAATTTGTTAGACCTACTGTGTCCCCACCACCTGCCATGAAAGAAATTTTGGAGGATGAAGTTAGAGCAAGAGAAGCCAGTAACTCAATTGATGAGACTACTGACCCCTCAAGCATCCACTACATGACTCCGAAAGAAAGACGTATTAAAAGGGAAATCACTGAAAACAATTTGAGAAAAGTTAAACCAACTGATTCCCCTTCGTGTTCGAGTTCTACCAGTGCTAAGCCAGCTGATGACCAATCTACTGGTTACCCAGTAGCTGCAGACAAGCCAGTGAAACGAAATACTGGCAAATCTAAGGCAGCAGTTAAGATACCTACTGGTTCATCAGCATCAGAAGACAAGCCAGCAACTTCCCACGCTAACTTGTCAAATGATAAAGGAAAGACAGTTCGCCATGGTCATGGTACTGGTTCCAAAAGAAAAGCTGCCCATAAGGGAAAAGCAAAAATTGACTCGACTGATGAGCTGTCTATCACTGAGATAATGACAGCCAAGCTTGACCAGCTAATTGAGGCAGTAACTAAAAGTCGACCCGATCCTACTGCCCTTATTAGATCTGTGCATGACCAGCCACAAAAGCCAAAAGTGAGAAAATGCTACAAATGTGGCAGCAAAGCTCACCTGGCTAACCAGTGTACTCAAACCCAAACCCCATCTGCTGCTTCTTCTAGCAAGCCAGTAGAAAAGAAGAAGTCATCAAAGGTGACTCCTTCAGAACCCATCCTTGGATGGGTTCCCAAAAAGAACTAATCTCTAAGTTATTGTGCAGGGCATTCAAAACAAGCAAATCTGGTATCTCGACAGTGGTTGTTCGAGACATATGACCGGAAGTAAGTCCCTGCTGATGGACTATCAGGAAAAGGATGGTCCAGTTGTTTCGTATGGAGATAATTCGTTGGGTTACACAAAGGGTTTTGGTACTTTGACAAATGGGAATGTCACGTTCTCAAATGTTGCATATGTAGTTGGGCTTAAACATAACTTACTCAGCATAAGCCAACTGACAAGCAAGAATAAGATAGTCCAATTCAGAAAGAAAATTGGTACTATTTTTGATAAGACAGGGAAGCCACTGCTGACTGCAAAACGTCATGAAAACATGTATCAAATTGACATGAACACAGCAGTCACAACAACTGATACTTGTTTCTATTCGAAGGCAGCAGACAACCTGAAGTGGTTATGGCACAAGAGACTCTCACATCTCAACTTCAAAGATATTCACAAATTATCCAGTAGAAGTTTGGTGTCTGGGCTACCCACAATGTCTTATGTGAAGGACAGATTGTGTCCTGGTTGTGAAAAGGGGAAACATCACCATGCCTCGTTCAAATCAAAGCAAATCTCATCTGTTGAGAAACCATTTCACTTACTTCATATGGATCTATTTGGTCCAGTGAATGTGGCCAGCTGTAGTGGGAAGAAGTATACACTGGTTATTGTTGATGAATACTCGAGATACACTTGGGTGTTCTTTCTGAGGCAAAAGAGTGAAGCTGCTGATGAAATCATCAATTTTATCAAAAGAATGGAGCTTTTGAATGGGCAACTGGTGAAGCAACTAAGAAGTGATCATGGTACAGAATTCAGAAATGCTACATTAGAAGAATTTTGTGCTGACAAAGGTATTTCCCAAAATTTCTCTGCTGTGAGAACACCTCAGCAAAATGGTGTTGCAGAAAGAAGAAACAGAACTCTCATTGAAGCAGCAAGATCTATGTTGGCTGAGTCTGGGTTGAAGAATTACTACTGGGCAGAAGCTGTGAATACTGCCTGTTTTACCCAGAATAGATCTCTTATTGTGAAAAGACATCAGAAAACTGCTTATGAAGTTCTCAAAGGAAGAAGACCCTCAATTTCATTTCTTCATGTATTTGGCACTCCCTGTTATATTCTAAATAATAGGGATCAGCTGGGCAAATTCGATGCTAAAGCTGATGAAGGTATATTCCTTGGATATTCCAACATGTCAAAGGCATATAGGGTCTACAACAAAAGAAGAGGTTGTTTTGAAGAATCCATTAATGTTACATTCGATGAAACTGCCTCTGCTTCATCTACTGATCGTGAAGATGAAGTGTTACTGTTTGAAGAGCCTACTCAGCAAGCTCTTGATGATGAAGAGCCAGCAGCACAACCCTCACCAATCCATGCTGCTGGGTTCTCTGATGATGAAATGGAACATTCTGTTCCATCTGTGTCTAAACCAAGTGGACCTACTGGCTCTACTGAAGTGCTGCAACTTGAGCCTAGGTCTGCTGGTTCTGAGAGATCACAAGCTGGTACTGATTCTACTGATATTGATCAGCAACCTTCTGTTGCTGCTCACTCATCTGAACCAGCTGATGATCAAGATGCTGTGTGTTCTACAACCAGCTCACCTGTTCATAACACCAAATGGACAAGGGAGCATCCGATTGAGCAGATTATTGGTAATCTTGCGAGTGGTGTTATAACACGGAGGCATGCTACCAGTAACTTTTGTATGCATGTTAATTTTGTGTCTACCATTGAGCCCACGTGTCCTGAGGAAGCACTTCTAGATCCTAGCTGGGTTGGCTCAATGCAAGAAGAAATTACTCAGTTTGATAGGAACAAAGTGTGGACATTGGTACCTGAACCTGAGGATAAGACAAAGAAGATCATTGGTACTAAGTGGGTGTTTAAAAACAAGATGGATGAAGATGGTGTCGTTATCAGAAACAAAGCAAGATTGGTTGCTCAAGGGTTTAGACAGGAAGAAGGATTGGATTATGGGGAAACTTATGCACCAGTGGCTAGGATGGAAGCTATCAGATTGTTCTTAGCATATGCTGCTAGGATGAACTTTAGAGTATTTCAGATGGATGTTAAATCTGCATTTCTGAATGGGAAGCTGCAAGAAGAAGTTTATGTCAAACAGCCTCCTGGTTTTGTTAGCAGTAAATATCCAGACCATGTCTACAAGTTAGACAAAGCTCTTTATGGCCTTAAACAGGCTCCAAGAGCATGGTATGAGACACTTCATGTGTATCTCACTGGTATAGGTTTTAAAGTTGGAACAATTGATACCACTCTATTCTCAAAAGAGATAGATGGTGATCTCTTGTTGGTACAGATATATGTGGATGATATTATTTATGGTTCTAAAAATGAAAAACATTGTCAAGATTTTTCAAAACGTATGTCAAAGGCATATGAAATGAGTTTACAAAGAGATCTGCAATACTTTTTAGGATTGCAGATCAAACAACTTGATGATGGAATATTCATAGGTCAAGATAAATATATCAAAGATATGTTAAAGAAATTTGGTCTGACCTGTTTAAAAGACATAGGGACTCCATTGGCAGCATCCATTAAAATAGATGCTGATCCAAATGGTGAACCAGTCAATATCACTGAATATAGAGGTATGATTGGATCCCTACTTTATCTCACAGCCAGCAGACCAGATATTATGTTCGCCACATGTCTCTGTGCCAGATATCAAGCTGATCCTAAAGAGTCACACTTGCTGGCAGTAAAAAGAATATTCAGATACCTAAAAGGTACTGCTAAACGTGGTCTTTGGTATCCCAAAGACCAGGATTTTGAACTAATTGGGTATTTAGATGCTGACTTTGCAGGGTGTAAAATAGACAGGAAAAGTACTACTGGTGGGTGCCAATTACTGGGTAGTAGGCTAGTCAGCTGGACAAGCAAAAAGCAAAATACTGTGTCCACATCCACTGCTGAAGCAGAATATGTCTCTGCTGGTAGTTGTACTGCTCAAGTACTGTGGATGCAAAGCCAGCTAAAGGACTATGGTGTTCATGTTACAAAAACTCCAATCTACTGTGACAACACCAGTGCAATTGCTATCACCAACAATCCTGTGATGCACTCAAGGACTAAGCACATCGATGTTCGGTATCATTTCATAAGGGATCATGTTCAAAAGGGTGATGTTGAGTTACATTTTATTTCTACAGACCAGCAATTAGCAGACCTATTTACAAAGCCATTAGATGAGAAACGTTTTAACTATCTCATCTCTGAGCTGGGTATGCTTGAGCTTTAAATAAAAGACAACTTTTGTTGGTGTGCTGGCTCTACAACGTGTAGGGCAAACCAGTAAGTCACATTTATTTACTTACTGCCTACATGTCAAACAACCAGCACAGCAAGGTCTTTTATATTTTGGTTACTTAAATGTTTTAAATGAAATAATAAATAGCTCTCCAAATTTAATGATTCCTTAAAACTGGAAACTCATTTACTTCCAATGATTTAAATTAAATTCATGACATATTAAATGTAACAAAAGTATTTTGTATTTAATACAGAAAATTATTTTTGAGGTTTTAAATCAATTTGTTTGAAATGAAATCTGATGCATTTAATGCTGTATGGGAGTAATGAGTGTTTAAGCCATATAAATGTCATGTTAACCGTCTGTCTCCCTTTGAAAACGTGCCAGTCTGTCACATCTGCCCACGCGCCTGCAGATGACAGTAATTTTCTCTCTCCTGCACTTTTTCACCCAATCACAACGGATAAAAGTGTGTTTCATCTTACAAAATAACCTTCGGTTATTCATTTTTCAAAACACACACACTTTTACTCTCAAAATCTTTTCAATCTTCAAATCTTCATCCTACACTCATCAATGGCAGAACAACAACAGCAATCACCACGTGCTGCAAGCCAGCAAGAGGAACAACAGCAACAACAACCTCAAACAGTCGAACCACAACAGCAACCACAACCTGCCCCACAACCGGCACCGGCACCGGAGGAACCGGTGGTTCAAGAACACGTCGTTCAAGGACCACTGTTCAATCTCCACCCCAACCTGATTAGGGCTCCCAATGCACCTGATCACTCACTGATTCGCCTATCTAGAGGCAATGCTGCACATGCCCTCTCTATTCCCAAATCGAAGGTTAACAAAGGGTATGAGGCCCTCATCGAATACATCCGTCAATCACCTTTGGCAAGAGCCATCACCGGTGTACCTTCCCGATTCTATGCTGCCTGTTTGGCACAATTTTGGTATACTGCCACTGTTGCCACCACTCCCGGTAACGTTCCATGTATTCGTGGCATGGTGACTGAAACCCTAAATTGCTCTGTCACCGTCGAAGCTATTAGACGTGCTCTTCAATTGCCCGGTGGACCATTTGTTGCTTCACCTACTAGTGACGAATTAAGAAGGGAGGTGTTGGAGACCATTGGGTTTGCTGGACCAGTGGCACATACACCGTTGAGAAAGCATATGCCTCCTCTGTGGTACTACTTCTTTGGGTTGATGACTCAGTGCATGAGTCAAAAGTCAGGAAGCTTTGACCAATGCTCAGATTTTGAGCTCAAGCTTGGTCATGGGTTGTTGTTCAACAGGAACATCGATTACGCCCTTGAAATTTATTTGAGGCTAAGGGAAATGGTGACTGCTAGAGTAAGAACCAACTTGATTCCATTTCCACGATTCTTAAGCCTGGTATTTGAAAGTGAACTGGGTGAAGCTTATCAGCAAATTGCTGATCAATCATTTGGGGTCCCAGTAAAACAAGGGGGTATGCCAAAGGATGTACCTGCTGCTCCATATGCTGAGTTGACACCAGCAATGAACGAGTATCTTGCTGCTCGTCGTGGAGCCACCCAATCGACTGCCTCTGGTTCCGCACCAGCTGAGGGGGAGGGTCCTCAGCGAAAGCCAGCAACGCGAAGGAAGCAGCCAGCTACCTCAACTAGTACAGCCACCGTCTCATATACTGGTAAAGCAGTAGTTGTATTAGAATCTAGTGCTCTCTAATCATAAAGAACAGCCCTAGTCTTATATACTGACTACCCAATTCTAGTGTTGGAATCCGTTGCTCATCTATTTCTTGGTAACAGGCAAACCTAAGCGTGCTAAAGCTGGCTCCAAGCGAACCACAGGGGAGATTGCACCAGTCTCAGCTGCTGCTCCTGCAGAGGATGTAGCTATGGAACCTGGTGCGTTTCTAGACCAAACAGCAGAACAATCTAACTTAATTGAAAAATTTTTAACTGCTGACTTGAAAAATGTTGAGGGAGTTAACGGTATAACCCTGGCTCCCAAGCTGACTGGTTTTAAAACTGGTGTCAAGAAGAGTAGCAACCCATACTCGTCTAACCAGGCACTTCCACATTTTTCTGAAATGAACTTATTGCAATACTCTCTGCTGACAGTACAACCAGCAGAGAACATAACTGACCCCCAAAGCAGGCTTGAGCTGGGTCTTCATCGTGTTGAACCAGCTCAGGTGACTGCACAGCCAGTATGTTACTCGGATACTGTTAAGAGTCGCACTCCTACATCATTACCAGCCAGATCTCTTACACTATCTGGGTCAACATGTGTTGCCAATGAGTCAGCAGAGTCACCGCTGTACTTACAGACACCTTCTTCTGTCTCATTCGAAGGGCTGACCAAATCAAAAGTCTGTCCCCAGAGACCAAAAACAGATGCAATTGTTGAGTCAAATTTATTTGGTTCTACAGTTGCTAACATAACTTGTTCTATTGTTTCAGTTCTTAGCAGGGTAGATGAACAGGCAGAGGGGGAGCAAAATAAAGATGTTGTTATTCCTACTGATGATATTGCTGCCTCTGCTACTGGTGTTGGCGCCACTGATTCTGTTACTGGTGGTGCTGATGCTAGTACTGTTGATTCTGCTGCTGCTGGTGTGGAAGATGTTATCATGGAAGAACCTCCTGTTCTTGAGAAGGTTATTGACAATATTGTCAAGGATGTTCTTCTTGATGAACCTGTCACCCAGCCAAGAGTGGACTCTGCATTAATGTCTGATGAGCCTGCTGATTCTTCTGATTCTTCTTCTATGGAACGTCAAGTTCTTACAGAATCGGCAGTTCGTCATCCTATTGGTCCGATTTTGGTTGCTACTGAACCAACTGCTGAGATGGAGTTTGAAACCATTCAGCCGAATGCAGCTAATGTTATTGTCATTCCTGGTTCTGATTCTGGTGCACAGGTTGCTGATGTTAAGGATGCTGGTACCTCTGCTGACACAACTACTGATTCGACTAAGGCTTCTGTTACCGAGGAAACAAAGCCATATGTTGTGCAGGTACCAGATCCAGATGAAGTTGTTCCTAACTTCATTTTCAAGGGAGCTTCAATCTCTCCCAAGATTGCTATGCTGGTCGATCAGCTGACCATTGATCCCGAATCTGCGATAGTCTCAGCCAGCAGATTACCTCGTGAAGAGATGGTTGAGCTATTATCTCAGCTTGATAGACCAGCTAGAGAAGAAATTTATGAGAGGATAGCCCTGCTGGAGCAAATCAATGAACAGCCTTACTATCATGTTTTTGGTATGGCTCCAGCTGCTTCGCCATTTCCTGGTACATGGAGGCCTCTCAAGTTTGTCATCGATCCTACTACTGGTAAGTGTGTTATGCAAAATGTCCCTGATTCGCCAGTACCTTCTTCTTCCTCAGCTTCTTCCTCCTCATCTTCTTCTGATGAGGATGCTGATGAAGGTACTGGTAAGGGCGAACCAGTCATTCATGATAACGTGACTGGTTCCAAAGACAAACCTGTGGATCTTACTGATGACAATGCTGATAGTAATGCTGACAAGGATATCAGTGGTTCTAAGCCTTCGGGCGAAGGTAAAAACGATGGTGATCATGATGATGAGTCAGCTCCTGACCTTCCATCTCCACCACCCCACGGTGATACTCCTCTGTTAGCTTGTGCTGACCAACCTTCAACCTCTGCATACTTAAAGTTCAATGCAGATGAGGTTGCTGATATTTCCACCTTTGCTGTCTATAAGACACTGCAAGGGATCACACCAAATTTGGAGGAAACTATTCGCAGAGCTATTGTTGATAGTGTCTCTGCTGCTGTCAGATCTGCTGGAGAGGCTGTTACAACTCCTATTGATCTTAAACTCCAGCAGGTGTGTGCTTTTGCTGATGTGGCAGTCGAAGCAATCACAAAGCACCACGAAGATGAAGAGGAGCTTCAAAGGCGAATTATCTCTCACAATGAGTACTGTGAAAATATCACCCGACTCCAAGCTGATTTGGATGCTGCTAACCGCAGAAATACTTTCTTAAATGAGGAGAACAGGGTGTTACACGAGAGATTGGAATCGCAGGAAGCTCAAATGGCTAACATGATTCCTGCTGCTGCCTATGTTCAGATGGTTGAAAACATGCAACGAATGGCTGCTTTGCAAGGTGATGTTCGGGCCATCGTTGAACAAATGGCTATGGGTGTAGCCAGGAATGAAGTTAGATCCTCCAATCTTCTGCTAAGACAATTTGGTGTGGATCCTGGTGCCCATCTTACTCCAGAGGTTGCTGAGTGGAACAATTTTGCCTTCTCTGCTCCTCAGTCAGACAATGATCTTGATGCTACTGTCCCCCCTTCTATTCACCCTACTGCCCGTGCTGATGACAAAAAGGGGGAGAAAAAGTCCAAAAAGAAATCTAAAAAGAGAAAACAGTCTGAGGGGGAGCATGAACATGAAAAGGCTCCTAAACAACCCAGGAGAGATGGAGATGGTGATGGTGATGGTCAAGACACTGGCCCTAAGCCCAGCAACGCTCATACTGAAGCTGGTGGTGCACAGGCAACTGGTGGTACTCAACCCAGTGTGTCTGCCACACCAGTGGATGATATTGGTTCTGGCAGTAAGCCCAGTGATGTTTCTGATATGGCTGTAGCTGAAGCTTTTGTGCTGTCTCAATCTATTGAACGTAAAATGAAGAGGAAGTTAGAGAGACATCAAAAGCGACAGCAGGAACTAGATGATGCCTTCAATGCCAAGTTTGAGGCCTTTGCTGAACTTAAACGTCGTAAGATTATGCACAGAAGATGGCTGAGTTCAAAAGCAATGGAAATCGATGATGACCTGACTGCCTTTGATAAACACAGAAAAGAGGCAAGAAAAAGAAATGCCAAGTTCATGGTCAAATACGACAAACAGAGGGCAAAGCTGTATGCACAGAGAGCAGAAAGAATCAGGAACATGACTCCTGCTGAGATGAAAGATTACCTTGATTCTACTGAGTCAACTGGTGGAGTTAGAGCTGATATTTTCATGAAATGGGTTGATGCTATGTTAGAAGCCAGCTCTACTCCTCAACCAGCATCTGCTGCTCAGCCAGCTACACAACAAACACAGCCAGCAGAAACAATCATCCTTAATGATGATGATGTTATTAGACAGGGGGAGCATCTTGATATTGTTCCTTACCTGCCTCTTATTCAACCTGTATCAACACAAGAACCATCAGCTGAACCCAGGCCTATTGACAAATACAGGGTGAAATCTGCTCCTAGGGACAATCAGCCCCTAAGGAAAGGACCCCTATTCGAGGCAGCTGATGAAGGTACTGAAGTGGTTGAGCCAGCTGATACTAATCAGTCAGCTGGCATTGAAGACACAGCAAGGAGTGCTGTGATAGAAGACCCAGCCAGAAGTGTGCTGTTGGGTAGTACAAGTGTTGAAGACCCAGCAAAGTCGGTTGAGCTGGGTGCTAAACAAGTAGATGATGAAACGGTTGATCCTGCTCACTTCACAGTCTGGGGAAGAGACGGCCAAACATTTGTTCTATCTCCTCTTCCTCCCCAGATTCAAGTTTACTTTGACAGAACACAGGATAACCGGGTCAATCAGCATCCAGTTAGTTCATCTGGCAGCTATGAATCATCTATGTATCCTCCATCTTCCCCAAGGGTTCATGACAAACATATCACTTGGGAAGATGACTCAGTAACCCATGGTGAGCCGAACATTAGAAAAATGAACCCAGATGAAAGAGATGCCTACAGACTTCAGATCACTGTTCCAGAGTTGCTTGAACAAAGACAAATTGAACTTAATGAAAGAATTCGTCAAGTCAGGCTGCTGCATCACCCTCTTGATCAGCCACGCTATATTGATGCACTAACCTTTGGCGTTGACATTAGGGTGTACTTGAATAACAGTGGTCTCAGGCTCTCTACTACTGATGAAAGAATTCATTTTGAAGATGCTCTCCAGCTGGGTATGGATATAAGGGAGTATTGTGCTGCCCTTAGTACTGAAGAGGGTAGAAAGATGGTTGAAGCAGTAAGATCCCTGAACATCTCTTATGATGATTATCTGATGGGTTTAGTTGCTGAAAGGGAAGCCAGAGAAGCTGCTGATGCTGAACTTGCTGAACGATCAAGGCTTCAGGATATTGAAGACAGATTGGCTGCTGACAGAAAGCAACAGGCTGAGTCCCTCAAACTAGCCAGAGCCATTGTCAAAGAACAGGATAAGGTTTTTGATAAGATAGAAACTGCTGAGAAAGTACCTACCACTGCTCCTGTAGTACCTGATCACAATATTGAGTTTCCTGATACTTATTATAAGAGCAGGTATGGTAATGTGATGAATAGAAGATCTAATCCCTGCAGAATTATCAAGGTAAACAGGGGGACAAAAAGGGCTTTCAATGTTGTCAGGGATAACAATGTTCAAGAAAGGATTAGTTTTGATGACTTAAGAACTCTTGGATTCAGTGAATGGATAGAAATCTTGGAGTATTTCATTGGTAAAGGTGAGAGTGCTATCAAGAGTGCTCTTAAGACTGAACTCCAACAGCTGTTCAAGAAGGCAACTAAGTTTGGGAATGCACCAGTAGTTGATGTTGATGAATTTCTTGCTCAAAAGCCTAAAGGGAAGCAACCTACTGGTGAAGGACCAACTGGGAGAAGCCGAATTGTTCTACCTCCTTCCATCCCCGTTTTTGACCCTGCTGAATTACCTCTCCTGTTCCCTGAAGCCTAGAAGATTAAACAAGAGGAGCTATCTGATGAAGAAAGAGAAAGAGAAAGGGATAAAGATAGATAGTCTCCTATGTGCTTAACTTGTATCTTTGTAATTTACTTTTTATCATGAATTATCTTGTAATTATTGTATATATCTGATGTAATGTAAGTAAAGTGAGTTTATCTTCAAAATCATATCAAATTATAAGATATAGATAACTCATCAAAAGATCCCAAAACAAACTTAAAGGGACGAATTTACTGTCTACTCTCTCTAGGTCCCTAAGTGCTGGCTTTAGTGTTTTCTCTTCAAGTCATAGGTTTTGTCATCATCAAATAGGGGGAGATTGTTGAGTCCCCAAAATAATTAAGGATTTAATTATGACAAAACAATATTTATTTGCACTAAAGTGTTATGTGCAGCCAGCACACGTTTGTTTATGTATAGTCAGCTAATATAGCTGTGTCGAGTGTTTAGTATGCTGCCTAGTCTATCAGCACAAGGTAGAAATGTATTCTTCGAATCAGCACAGGATGTGCACCCAGCAAATCAAGAATATCAAGTGACTCAGCATATGAAGGACCAGTAAGTCTGGATATTAGCATACAACACAAGACAGCCATGCTCCATTACAAGCATGGTAGTTTCCCAGATTGGTCTACATCAACGCACTATTCAACAGAAGTCGAAGACAAAGTTGAACAGAAAAGGACAGGAGTCGGCGGCTGACAAGTGACCTTACAAGACCACGTGGGAATGCAGAAGTGGAACGCATGTGCAGACATGTGTTATACTTTATTCATACCTAGGGAACACAACATTCCATTTGTTTAAATCAAATGGTAGTGCCAAACCGAATTGGTGTGGTCCTGCAAATAGCTACCTAAGAGGAAAGAAGGAGAGCACGCCTTCTGACACAATTGTCCCCACAAGTACAAGGCATCCAATGTACTAGTGGACAATAGATTAATTACACGGTTAATAGAACTACTATATATATTGTTGTATCCACTATTGTAAAAACTAGTGGTGTGGGTTTATCTGTTAGAGTCAAAACCGTGTAATAGCTTTAGTTTATCTCTTAGCTATAATCTAGGTAATCTGTATCAACCAACTATCATTTCCGCTAAGGATAGTTGTGATTCTTTCTGATTTAATCAATAAAGAATAACAGTTGAAAATTACCTGTGACTCTATCTTATTTACTACAGAATACTAAACGTGTTTAACTGACTAGTTAATTAAGAAAAGAATTGTATTCACCCCCCCTCTACAATACTGTGGATGTCAATAATTATGGAAAGACAGAAGCAGAGACATCGAAATATAAGGGAAGATATAAAACCCAACAACTACCCAGAAATTACAAACCGTGTATATCAATGCGTATAGCAATATAAAGACACGGGAGAATGAAAAATACTATAACCCCAAGGTAATGGTAGAAGAAAATAACTTCCTCCGGTGGTAGATGAAAAAGAAGAATGACAGATATGAAAGTTAGGAGTATATCAAGAATCAGAACTGGATGAAGCATTTTTTTACAATCTTTTGAAAATAGGAAATGAGGAAGAAGATGTAAGAGTGATGAAAATAATGAAACGGAAGAGGTCAATTTATAGCGAAATATCAAACATAGCAATCGAAGCAAATTACGCATTTAATCAAAAGAAATCTTAATTTCCTTAAATTCCGAAGAATCAAATCTTATTTAGATTATGAAGATTTTCTATTCCTTAAATTATGGAAATCAATCGTTAATACGTCAAGAGTTAAGACGAATCTCTATTCTTCATTTCACTCTTTTACGATAACTTCTCTCATACGCTTCGAAAAATTGGATTGTTTTATCCATATTATTTAACGGTGATAAAACTCTATTTATCTACACATATACGGCATGAAAACATTTTTATTGTTAGCCATGACGACCTCACTCAAATTTCGGGACGAAATTTCTTTAACGGGTAGGTACTGTGATGACCCGGAAATTTCGACTAAATTTAAACTTAATCTTAAATGATTAATGATTTCGACACGATAAGCAAAGCCTATGAAGTTGAATCTCAAAATTTTGAACTATTCAATTACCCTTCGGTTGTTCTCAACGATTCGCGAACCATTATATGTAAATAGATACATATATATACTATAACTTGAAAACGTAACAAAGTTTTAATTGCATGATACCATACATTAAACTTATTGGTTTATATATCTATTTGAATATATATGATTTCAAGTTATTTAGTAAACGATAGTAACATTCGATTATTGATTTGATTGATATTTAGATAAGTTAACTAAAACGTTTAAGATGAACCAGTAAAACACTAATTTGATAAAGTATTTTCAAATTGCTACAGTACCCAAAATGCTACAGTGTTTTCGAAAATCACTATTTGCTACAGTAAAATTTACTTTGCTACAGTAACTTTGCTACAGTAAAACACTATTTTAAAAATGTATTTTAACAAATAGTGAGACGATGATTTATAGAAGTAAATGACCAAAATACTCGAAAGTTTAAGATATACTTTGAGTGGTATAGTTTAGGAATAATTTAAGGCTATATTTTAACGAAGGTACGAGTCACGAAATGTAAAATGCAAGTTTTCTCAGCGTACGAAAGGACATTCGAGAAACCGGAACCGGGACATAAGTCAAGTAACAACGTACGACTTATCGGAATAAAAGTTACAAGTTAACTATACACGTAAATATAATATAATATATAAATAATTATATAAATTAAATATAATATATATTATATTTATATTATGTCGACAAGCTAGGAGCCAAAACAATGTGAGCTGTCCCTGGTCCTCATGCGAGTCGCATGGCCAGAAGGCCATTTCCATGCGAGTCGCATGACTCCAGATTTTAGGCCACATCTATAAATTCCAGTGTTTTCGCTCGATTTAAATCACACACGTACACAAATATATATATACTCCGTAATATTATTTATTATTTATTATTATTATTATTATTATTATTATTATTATTATTATTATTATTATTATTATTATTATTAAGATTAATATTAATCTATTATTATTAGTATTATACCTAAAATACTACGACGAGGTCATGAGCGTGTCACTTTCAAAATATGTTTTCAAGCGGGATAGAGTTAAGGAAATTATGGGTTATTGCCATGGAGGTTATGGGTAATGTTCGGGGGTATTTTTGTGAATCAAACCTCGTGTTTATCATCTCCGATGCGTCTACGTGTTTTCCTGCAATAATGTATATCAATATTAAACAGTGAGTTTCATATGATCCCTTTTACTCTCTACATTTTTGGGCTGAGAATACATGCAAATGCTTTATTAACCGATATACAATATTTATATGTGTGAGTTTCATTTGCTCCCTTTTACTCTTTACATTTTTGGACTGAGAATACATGAAAATGCTTTATTAACTATTTTACAATATTTATATGTGTGAGTTTCATAAGATCCCTTTTACTCTCTACATTTTTGGGCTGAGAATACATGCAAATACTTTATTAACCGATATACAATATTTATATGTGTGAGTTTCATTTGCTCCCTTTTTAATTGCTTTTGCAATCTATATTTTTGGGCTGAGAATACATGCACTTTATTTTAAAAACAATGGACACAAGTACACACTAAATTCTACACCGAGTTTGAACCGAAAATCCCTTAGCTTTGGTAACTAGTAACTGCCGGTTATAAGAACTGGTGGGCGCGAGTAGTTATATATGGATCCATAGGGCTTGATATCCCCGTCCGAGCTAGAGCACTAGCCTTTTAACGGACGTATGCTATTTGAGAAGCGTACACGTTGGTTTGCGTGTATTATTAAGATGATTATACAAAGGGTACAAATTATATAAACATTAAAGTTTAGTTACCAGGGTGCTCAACTTTGTAGAACCGATTGATAAACGTTTCGGATGAAACAACTGAAATCTTGTGGTCCACCTTTTATTTAAAACATATTGATAAACGTTTTGAATAAAACAACTGAACTTTTGTAATCCACATTGATATACGGATTATGTGTAATATTAAAACTATGAACTCACCAACCTTTGTGTTGACACTTGAAGCATGTTTATTCTCAGGTTTCTAGAAGTCTTCCGCTGTTTGCTCATACGTGATACAAGTTATGTGCTTGGAGTCATACATGCTATATACAAGAAACTTGCATTCATCAAACCATTACCATGTATCTTATTTTGACTGTATTGTCAACAGATGTATTATTGTAAACCATTTAAATGGTGATTGTCTATACGTAGGAATCATCAGATGTAAAAAAACCTGGAATTTATATATTCATTTATGAAATACCTTTTCAAACGAATGCAATGTTACAAAACGTATCACATAGAGGTCAAATACCTCGCAATGAAATCAATGAATGACGTGTTCGTCCATATGGATTTGGAGCGATCGTCACATGTTTCGAGAGGGTTAGAGCTAAGGAAATTATGAGTTATAATTATGGAGGTTATGGGTATTGTTCGGGGGTATGTTCGTGAGGTCAACCTAGTGATTATCATCTCCGTTGCGTCTACGTACTTTCCTGCAATATTGAATCTCAATATTGATACGTGAG